>NW_025728003.1:0-300000 GCF_021461385.2 Schistocerca piceifrons | reverse complement strand
TATAGATTCCGATGCTTCACTTCAGGTTTACTGTATCCCTCTGACCTTCTTATTGACGATGAAACACAGAAACTGCATCGAAATGAAGTAGAAAAGGCACAATTTCGACTTAAGTACAAGAAGGCTGACTCTTTTTACTGTCTATGATTTGAACCATTCATATGACACTAGTTGTACATTCCGATGCTTCACTTCAGGTTCACTGTAACTCTTGGACCTTCTTATTGACGATGAAACACAGAAATTGCATCAGGATTAAATACAAAAGGCACAATTCCGACTTAAGGACAAGAAGACTGACTCTTCTAACTGACTATGTTTTGAACCATTCCTGTGACACTAGCTATAGATTCCGATGCTTCACATCTGGTATACTGTATCCCTCAGACCTTCTTATTGACGATGAAACACAGAAATTGCATCGGAATTAAATACAAAAGGCACAATGCCGACTTAAGTGCAAGAAGCTTCACTCTTCCTACTGTCTATGTTGTGAACCATTCCATTGACACTATTTATAGATTCCGGTGCTTCACGCCAGGTTTACTGTATTCCTTGGACCTTCGTATTAACGATGAAACACAGAAATTGCATCGGAATTAAATAGAAAAGGCACAATGAAGACTTAAGTACAAGAAGACTGACTCTTCTTACTAACTATGTTTTGTACCATTCCTGTGACACTAGTTATAGATTCCGATGCTTCACTTCAGGTTTACTGTATACCTTGGACTTTCTTATTGACGATGAAACACAGAAATTGCATCGGAAATAAATCCAAAAGCACAATGCCGACTTAAGTACAAGACGTCTGACTCTTCTTACTGTCTATGTTTTGAACCATTACTGTTACACTAGTTATAGATTCCGATGCTTCACTCCAGGTTTACAGTATCCCTTGGACCCTCTTATTGACGATGAAACACAGAAATTGCGTCGGAATTAAATACAAAAGGCACAATGCCGACTTAAGTACAAGAAGACTGACTGTCGTTACTGACTATGTTTCAACCATTCCTGTGACACTAGTTATAGATTCCGATGCTTCACTTCTGGTTTATTGTATCCCTTGGACCTTCTTATTGACGATGAACCACAGAAATTGCATCGGAATTAAATACAAAAGGCACAATGTCGACTTAAGTACAAGAAGGCTGACTCTTCTTACTGCCTATGTTTTTAACCATTACTGTGACACTACTTATAGATTCCGATGCTTCACTCCAGGTTTACAGTATCCCTTGGACCCTCTTATGAGAATGAAACACAGAAATTGCATCGGAAATAAATACAAGAGTCACAATGCCGACTTAAGGACAAGAAGACTGACTCTTCTTACTGACTATGTTTTGAACCATTCCTGTGACACTAGTTATAGATTCCGATGCTTCACTTCATGTTTACTGTATACCTTGGACCTTCTTATTGACGATGAAACACAGAAACTGCATCGGATTTGAATCCAAAAGGGACAATGCTGACTTAAGTACAAGAAGACTGACCCTTCCTACTGTCTATGTTTTGAATCATTCCTGTGACACTAGTTTAGGATTCCGATGCTTCACATCAGGTTTACTGTATCCCACTGACCTTCATATTGACGATGAAACACAGAAATTGCATCGGAATTAAATACAAAAGGCACAATGCCGACTTAAGGACAAGAAGACTGACTCTTCATACTGACTATGTTTTGAACCATTCCTGTCGCACTAGTTATAGATTCCGATGCTTCACTTCAGGTTTACTGTTTCCCTCTGACCTTCCTATTGACGCTGATACACAGAAATTGCATCGGAATTAAAAACAAAAGGCACAATGCCGACTTAAGTACAAGAAGACTGACTCTTCTTACTGTCTATATTTTGAACCATTCCAGTGACACTAGTTATAGATTCCGATGCTTCACTTCAGGTTTACTGCATCCCTTGGACCTTCTTATTGACGATGAAACACAGAAATTGCATCGGAATTAAATACAAAAGGCACAATGCCGGCTTCAGTACAAGACGTCTGACCCTTCTAACTATGTTTTAAACCATTACTGTGACACTAGTTATAGATTCCGATGCTTCACTCCAGGTTTATTGTATCCCTCTGACCTTCCTATTGACGACGAAACACAGAAATTGCATCGGAATTAAATACAAAAGGGACAATGCCGACTTAAGTACACGAAGACTGACACTTCTTTCTGTCTATGCTTTGAACCATTCCTGTGACACAAGTCATAGATTCCGATGCTACACTCCAGGTTTACTGTATCCCTTGGACCTTCTCATTGACGATGAAACACAGAAATTGCATCGGAATTAAATACAAAAGGCACAATGCCGACTTAAGGACAAGATGACTAACTGTTCTTACTGACTATGTTTTGAACCATTCCGGTGACACTAGTTATACTTTCCGATGCTTCACTTCAGGTTTATTGTATCCCTCTGACCTTCCTATTGACGACGAAACACAGAAATTGCATCGGAATTAAATACAAAAGGCACAATGCCGACTTAAGTACAAGAAGACTGACTCTTCTTACTGACCATGTTTTGAACCATTCCTGTGGCCCCCAGTTATAGATTCCGATGCTTCACTTCAGGTTTACAGTATACCTTGGACCTTCTTATTGACGATGAAACACAGAAATTGCATCGGATTTAAATACAAAAGGGACAATGCCGACTTAAGTACAAGAAGACTGACTCTTCCTACAGTCTATGTTTTGAATCATTCCTGTGACACTAGTTTGGGATTCCGATGCTACACTTCAGGTTTACTGTATCACACTGACCTTCATATTGACGATGAAATACAGAAATTGCATCGGAATTAAATACAAAAGGCACAATGCCGACTTAAGGACAAGAAGACTGACTCTTCATACTGACTATGTTTTGAACCATTCCTGTGACACTAGTTATAGATTCCGATGCTTCACTTCAGGTTTACTGTTTCCCTCTGACCTTCCTATTGACGATGAAACACAGATATTGCATCGGAATTAAATACAAAATGCACAATGCCGACTTAAGTACAAGAAGACTGACTCTTCTTACTGTCTATATTTTGAACCATTCCAGTGACACTAGTTATAGATTCCGATGCTTCACTTCAGGTTTACTGTATGCCTTGGACCTTCTTATTGACGATGAAACACAGAAATTGCATCGGAAATAAATCCAAAAGGCACAATGCCGACTTAAGTACAAGACGTCTGACTCTTCTTACTGTCTATGTTTTGAACCATTACTGTGACACTAGTTATAGATTCCGATGCTTCACTATAAGTTTACAGTATCCCTTGGACCCTCTTATTGACGATGAAACACAGAAATTGCATCGGAATTAAATAAAAGAGGCACAATGCCGACTTAAGGACAAGAAGACTGACTCTTCTTACTGTCTATGTTTGATCCAGTCCTGTGACACTAGTTATAGATTCCGATGCTTCACTTCAGGTTTCCTGTATCCCTTTGACCTTCTTATTGCCGGTGAAACACAGAAATTGTATCGGAATTAAATACTAAAGGCACAATGCCGACTTAAGGACAAGACGATTGACTCTTCATACTGACTATGTTTTGAACCATTCCTGTGACACTAGTTATAGATTCCGATGCTTCACTTCAGGTTTCCTGTATCCCTTTGACCTTCTTATTGCCGGTGAAACACAGAAATTGTATCGGAATTAAATACGAAACGCACAATGCCAACTTATGAACAAGATGACTGACTCTTCTTACTGACTATGTTTTGAACGATTCCTGTGACACTAGTTATAGATTCCGATGCTTCACTTCAGGTTTACTGTATCCCTCTGACCTTCTTATTGACGATGAAACACAGAAACTGCATCGAAATGAAGTAGAAAAGGCACAATTTCGACTTAAGTACAAGAAGGCTGACTCTTCTTACTGTCTATGATTTGAACCATTCCTATGACACTAGTTGTACATTTCGATGCTTCACTTCAGGTTCACTGTAACTCTTGGACCTTCTTATTGACGATGAAACACAGAAATTGCATCAGGATTAAATACAAAAGGCACAATTCCGACTTAAGGACAAGAAGACTGACTCTTCTAACTGACTATGTTTTGAACCATTCCTGTGACACTAGCTATAGATTCCGATGCTTCACATCTGGTATACTGTATCCCTCAGACCTTCTTATTGACGATGAAACACAGAAATTGCATCGGAATTAAATACAAAAGGCACAATGCCGACTTAAGTGCAAGAAGCTTCACTCTTCCTACTGTCTATGTTGTGAACCATTCCATTGACACTATTTATAGATTCCGATGCTTCACGCCTGGTTTACTGTATTCCTTGGACCTTCTTATTAACGATGAAACACAGAATTTGCATCGGAATTAAATAGAAAAGGCACAATGAAGACTTAAGTACAAGAAGAATGACTCTTCTTACTGACTATGTTTTTAACCATTCCTGTGACACTAGTTATAGATTATAATGCTTCACTTAAGTTTTACTGTATCCCTTGGACCTTCTTATTGACTATGAAACACAGAAATTGCATCGGAATTAAATAGAAAAGGCACAATGCCGTCTTAAGTACAAGAAGACTGACTCTTCTTACTAACTATGTTTTGTACCATTCCTGTGACACTAGTTATAGATTCCGATGCTTCACTTCAGGTTTACTGTATACCTTGGACTTTCTTATTGACGATGAAACACAGAAATTGCATCGGAAATAAATCCAAAAGCACAATGCCGACTTAAGTACAAGACGTCTGACTCTTCTTACTGTCTATGTTTTGAACCATTACTGTTACACTAGTTATAGATACCGATGCTTCACTCCAGGTTTACAGTATCCCTTGGACCCTCTTATTGACGATGAAACACAGAAATTGCGTCGGAATTAAATACAAAAGGCACAATGCCGACTTAAGGACAAGAAGACTGACTGTCGTTACTGACTATGTTTCAACCATTCCTGTGACACTAGTTATAGATTCCGATGCTTCACTTCTGGTTTATTGTATCCCTTGGACCTTCTTATTGACGATGAACCACAGAAATTGCATCGGAATTAAATACAAAAGGCACAATGTCGACTTAAGTACAAGAAGGCTGACTCTTCTTACTGTCTATGTTTTTAACCATTACTGTGACACTAGTTATAGATTCCGATGCTTCACTCCAGGTTTACAGTATCCCTTGGACCCTCTTATGAGAATGAAACACAGAAATTGCATCGGAAATAAATACAAGAGTCACAATGCCGACTTAAGGACAAGAAGACTGACTCTTCTTACTGACTATGTTTTGAACCACTCCTGTGACACTAGTTATAGATTCCGATGCTTCACTTCATGTTTACTGTATACCTTGGACCTTCTTATTGACGATGAAACACAGAAACTGCATCGGATTTGAATCCAAAAGGGACAATGCCGACTTAAGTACAAGAAGACTGACCCTTCCTACTGTCTATGTTTTGAATCATTCCTGTGACACTAGTTTTGGATTCCGATGCTTCACATCAGGTTTACTGTATCCCACTGACCTTCATATTGACGATGAAACACAGAAATTGCATCGGAATTAAAAACAAAAGGCACAATGCCGACTTAAGTACAAGAAGACTGACTCTTCTTACTGTCTATATTTTGAACCATTCCAGTGACACTAGTTATAGATTCCGATGCTTCACTTCAGGTTTACTGCATCCCTTGGACCTTCTTATTGACAATGAAACACAGAAATTGCATCGGAATTAAATACAAAAGGCACAATGCCGGCTTCAGTACAAGACGTCTGACCCTTCTAACTATGTTTTAAACCATTACTGTGACACTAGTTATAGATTCCGATGCTTCACTCCAGGTTTATTGTATCCCTCTGACCTTCCTATTGACGACGAAACACAGAAATTGCATCGGAATTAAATACAAAAGGGACAATGCCGACTTAAGTACACGAAGACTGACACTTCTTACTGTCTATGCTTTGAACCATTCCTGTGACACAAGTCATAGATTCCGATGCTACACTCCAGGTTTACTGTATCCCTTGGACCTTCTCATTGACGATGAAACACAGAAATTGCATCGGAATTAAATACAAAAGGCACAATGCCGACTTAAGGACAAGATGACTAACTGTTCTTACTGACTATGTTTTGAACCATTCCGGTGACACTAGTTATACTTTCCGATGCTTCTTTTCAGGTTTATTGTATCCCTCTGACCTTCCTATTGACGACGAAACACAGAAATTGCATCGGAATTAAATACAAAAGGCACAATGCCGACTTAAGTACAAGAAGACTGACTCTTCTTACTGACCATGTTTTGAACCATTCCTGTGGCCCCCAGTTATAGATTCCGATGCTTCACTTCAGGTTTACAGTATACCTTGGACCTTCTTATTGACGATGAAACACAGAAATTGCATCGGATTTAATTACAAAAGGGACAATGCCGACTTAAGTACAAGAAGACTGACTCTTCCTACAGTCTATGTTTTGAATCATTCCTGTGACACTAGTTTGGGATTCCGATGCTACACTTCAGGTTTACTGTATCACACTGACCTTCATATTGACGATGAAACACAGAAATTGCATCGGAATTAAATACAAAAGGCACAATGCCGACTTAAGGACAAGAAGACTGACTCTTCATACTGACTATGTTTTGAACCATTCCTGTGACACTAGTTATAGATTCCGATGCTTCACTTCAGGTTTACTGTTTCCCTCTGACCTTCCTATTGACGATGAAACACAGATATTGCATCGGAATTAAATACAAAATGCACAATGCCGACTTAAGTACAAGAAGACTGACTCTTCTTACTGTCTATATTTTGAACCATTCCAGTGACACTAGTTATAGATTCCGATGCTTCACTTCAGGTTTACTGTATGCCTTGGACCTTCTTATTGACGATGAAACACAGAAATTGCATCGGAAATAAATCCAAAAGGCACAATGCCGACTTAAGTACAAGACGTCTGACTCTTCTTACTGTCTATGTTTTGAACCATTACTGTGACACTAGTTATAGATTCCGATGCTTCACTATAAGTTTACAGTATCCCTTGGACCCTCTTATTGACGATGAAACACAGAAATTGCATCGGAATTAAATACAAGAGGCACAATGCCGACTTAAGGACAAGAAGACTGACTCTTCTTACTGTCTATGTTTGAACCAGTCCTGTGACACTAGTTATAGATTCCGATGCTTCACTTCAGGTTTCCTGTATCCCTTTGACCTTCTTATTGCCGGTGAAACACAGAAATTGTATCGGAATTAAATACAAAAGGCACAATGCCGACTTAAGGACAAGACGATTGACTCTTCATACTGACTATGTTTTGAACCATTCCTGTGACACTAGTTATAGATTCCGATGCTTCACTTCAGGTTTCCTGTATCCCTTTGACCTTCTTATTGCCGGTGAAACACAGAAATTGTATCGGAATTAAATACGAAACGCACAATGCCAACTTATGAACAAGATGACTGACTCTTCTTACTGACTATGTTTTGAACGATTCCTGTGACACTAGTTATAGATTCCGATGCTTTACTTCAGGTTTACTGTATCCCTCTGACCTTCTTATTGACGATGAAACACAGAAACTGCATCGAAATGAAGTAGAAAAGGCACAATTTCGACTTAAGTACAAGAAGGCTGACTCTTCTTACTGTCTATGATTTGAACCATTCCTATGACACTAGTTGTACATTTCGATGCTTCACTTCAGGTTCACTGTAACTCTTGGACCTTCTTATTGACGATGAAACACAGAAATTGCATCAGGATTAAATACAAAAGGCACAATTCCGACTTAAGGACAAGAAGACTGACTCTTCTAATTGACTATGTTTTGAACCATTCCTGTGACACTAGCTATAGATTCCGATGCTTCACATCTGGTATACTGTATCCCTCAGACCTTCTTATTGACGATGAAACACAGAAATTGCATCGGAATTAAATACAAAAGGCACAATGCCGACTTAAGTGCAAGAAGCTTCACTCTTCCTACTGTCTATGTTGTGAACCATTCCATTGACACTATTTATAGATTCCGATGCTTCACGCCTGGTTTACTGTATTCCTTGGACCTTCTTATTAACGATGAAACACAGAATTTGCATCGGAATTAAATAGAAAAGGCACAATGAAGACTTAAGTACAAGAAGAATGACTCTTCTTACTGACTATGTTTTTAACCATTCCTGTGACACTAGTTATAGATTATAATGCTTCACTTAAGTTTTACTGTATCCCTTGGACCTTCTTATTGACTATGAAACACAGAAATTGCATCGGAATTAAATAGAAAAGGCACAATGCCGACTTAAGTACAAGAAGACTGACTCTTCTTACTAACTATGTTTTGTACCATTCCTGTGACACTAGTTATAGATTCCGATGCTTCACTTCAGGTTTACTGTATACCTTGGACTTTCTTATTGACGATGAAACACAGAAATTGCATCGGAAATAAATCCAAAAGCACAATGCCGACTTAAGTACAAGACGTCTGACTCTTCTTACTGTCTATGTTTTGAACCATTACTGTTACACTAGTTATAGATACCGATGCTTCACTCCAGGTTTAGAGTATCCCTTGGACCCTCTTATTGACGATGAAACACAGATTGCGTCGGAATTAAATACAAAAGGCACAATGCCGACTTAAGGACAAGAAGACTGACTGTCGTTACTGACTATGTTTCAACCATTCCTGTGACACTAGTTATAGATTCCGATGCTTCACTTCTGGTTTATTGTATCCCTTGGACCTTCTTATTGACGATGAACCACAGAAATTGCATCGGAATTAAATACAAAAGGCACAATGTCGACTTAAGTACAAGAAGGCTGACTCTTCTTACTGTCTATGTTTTTAACCATTACTGTGACGCTAGTTATAGATTCCGATGCTTCACTCCAGGTTTACAGTATCCCTTGGACCCTCTTATGAGAATGAAACACAGAAATTGCATCGGAAATAAATACAAGAGTCACAATGCCGACTTAAGGACAAGAAGACTGACTCTTCTTACTGACTATGTTTTGAACCACTCCTGTGACACTAGTTATAGATTCCGATGCTTCACTTCATGTTTACTGTATACCTTGGACCTTCTTATTGACGATGAAACACAGAAACTGCATCGGATTTGAATCCAAAAGGGACAATGCCGACTTAGGTACAAGAAGACTGACCCTTCCTACTGTCTATGTTTTGAATCATTCCTGTGACACTAGTTTTGGATTCCGATGCTTCACATCAGGTTTACTGTATCCCACTGACCTTCATATTGACGATGAAACACAGAAATTGCATCGGAATTAAATACAAAAGGCACAATGCCGACTTAAGGACAAGAAGACTGACTCTTCATACTGACTATGTTTTGAACCATTCCTGTCGCACTAGTTATAGATTCCGATGCTTCACTTCAGGTTTACTGATTCCCTCTGACCTTCCTATTGACGATGAAACACAGAAATTGCATCGGAATTAAAAACAAAAGGCACAATGCCGACTTAAGTACAAGAAGACTGACTCTTCTTACTGTCTATATTTTGAACCATTCCAGTGACACTAGTTATAGATTCCGATGCTTCACTTCAGGTTTACTGCATCCCTTGGACCTTCTTATTGACGATGAAACACAGAAATTGCATCGGAATTAAATACAAAAGGCACAATGCCGGCTTCAGTACAAGACGTCTGACCCTTCTTACTATGTTTTAAACCATTACTGTGACACTAGTTATAGATTCCGATGCTTCACTCCAGGTTTATTGTATCCCTCTGACATTCCTATTGACGACGAAACACAGAAATTGCATCGGAATTAAATACAAAAGGGACAATGCCGACTTAAGTACACGAAGACTGACACTTCTTACTGTCCATGCTTTGAACCATTCCTGTGACACAAGTCATAGATTCCGATGCTACACTCCAGGTTTACTGTATCCCTTGGACCTTCTCATTGACGATGAAACACAGAAATTGCATCGGAATTAAATACAAAAGGCACAATGCCGACTTAAGGACAAGAAGACTAACTGTTCTTACTGACTATGTTTTGAACCATTCCGGTGACACTAGTTATAGTTTCCGATGCTTCACTTCAGGTTTATTGTATCCCTCTGACCTTCCTATTGACGACGAAACACAGAAATTGCATCGGAATTAAATACAAAAGGCACAATGCCGACTTAAGTACAAGAAGACTGACTCTTCTTACTGACCATGCTTTGAACCTTTCCTGTGGCACTAGTTATAGATTCCGATGCTTCACTTCAGGTTTACTGTATACCTTGGACCTTCTTATTGACGATGAAACACAGAAATTGCATCGGATTTAAATACAAAAGGGACAATGCCGACTTAAGTACAAGAAGACTGACTCTTCCTACAGTCTATGTTTTGAATCATTCCTGTGACACTAGTTTGGGATTCCGATGCTTCACTTCAGGTTTACTGTATCACACTGACCTTCATATTGACGATGAAACACAGAAATTGCATCGGAATTAAATACAAAAGGCACAGGGCCGGCTTCAGTACAAGACGTCTGACCCTTCTTACTATGTTTTGAACCATTACTGTGACACTAGTTATAGATTCCGATGCTTCACTCCAGGTTTACAGTATCCCTTGGACCTTCGTATTGACGATGAAACACAGAAATTGCATCGGAATTAAATACAAGAGGCACAATGCCGACTTAAGGACAAGAAGATTGACTCTTCTTATTGACCATGTTTTGAACCATTCCTGTGACACTAGTTATAGATTCTGATGCTTCACTTCAGGTTTACTGTTTCCCTCTGATCTTCCTATTGACGATGAAAAACAGAAATTGCATCGGAATTAAATACAAAAGGCACAATGCCGACTTAAGTACAAGAAGACTGACTCTTCTTACTGTCTATGTTTGAACCATTCCTGTGACACTAGTTATAGATTCCGATGCTTCACTTAAGGTTTACTGAATCCCTTAGACCTTCTTATTGACGATGAAACACAGAAATTGCGTCGGAATTAAATACAAAAGGCAAATGCCGACTAAAGTACACGAAGACTGACACTTCTTACTGTCTATGCTTTGAACCATTCCTGTGACACAAGTCATAGATTCCGATGCTACGCTCCAGGTTTACTGTATCCCTTGGACCTTCTCATTGACGATGAAACACAGAAATTGCATCGGAATTAAATACAAAAGGCACAATGCCGACTTAAGGACAAGAAGACTAACTGTTCTTACTGACTATCTTTTGAACCATTCCTGTGACACTAGTTATAGTTTCCGATGCTTCACTTCAAGTTTATTGTATCCCTCTGACCTTCCTATTGACGACGAAACACCGAAATTGCATCGGAATTAAATACAAAAGGCACAATGCCGACTTAAGTACAAGAAGACTGACTCTTCTTACTGACTATGTTTTGAACCATTCCTGTGGCACTAGTTATAGATTCCGATGCTTCACTTCAGGCTTACTGTATACCTTGGACCTTCTTATTGACGATGAAACACAGAAATTGCATCGGATTTAAATACAAAAGGGACAATGCCGTCTTAAGTACAAGAAGACTGACTCTTCCTACTGTCTATGTTTTGAATCATTCCTGTGACACTAGTTTTGGATTCCGATGCTTCACTTCAGGTTTACTGTATCTCACTGACCTTCATATTGACGATGAAACACAGAAATTGCATCGGAATTAAATACAAAAGGCACAATGCCGACTTAAGGACAAGAAGACTGACTCTTCATACTGACTATGTTTTGAACCATTCCTGTGACACTAGTTATAGATTCCGATGCTTCACTTCAGGATTACTGTATCCCTCTGACCTTCTTAGTGATGATGAAACATAGAAATTGCATCGGAATAAGATACAAAAGGCACAATGCCGACTTAAGTAAGGAAGACTGACTCTTCTCACTGTCTATGTTTTGAACCATTCCTGTGACACTAGTTATAGATTCCGATGCTCACTTCAGGTTTACTGTATCCCTTAGACCTTCTTATTGACGATGAAACACAGAAATTGTGTCGGAATTAAATACAAAAGGCAAATGCCGACTAAAGTACATGAAGACTGACACTTCTTACTGTCTATGTTTTGAACCATTCCTGTGACACAAGTTATAGATTCCGATGCTACACTCCAGGTTTACTGTATCCCTTGGACCCTCTCATTGACGATGAAACACAGAAATTGCATAGGTATTAAATACAAAAATCACAATGCCGAATTATGGACAAGAAGACTAACTGTTCTTACTGACTATGTTTTGAACCATTCCTGTGACACTAGTTAAAGATTCCGATGCTTCACTTCAGGTTTATAGTATCCATCTGACCTTCCTATTGACGACGAAACACAGAAATTGCATCGGAATTAAATAGAAAAGTCATAATGCCGTCTTAAGTACAAGCAGACTAACTCTTCTTACTGACTATGTTTTGAACCATTCCTGTGACACTAGTTATAGATTCCGATGCTTCACTTCTGGTTTACTGTATACCTTTTACGTTCTTATTGACGATGAAACACAGAAATTGCATCGGATTTAAATACAAAAGGGACAACGCCGACTTAAGTACAAGAAGACTGACTCTTCCTACTGTCTATGTTTTGAATCATTCCTGTGACACTAGTTTTGGATTCCGATGCTTCACTTCAGGTTTACTGTATCTCACTGACCTTCATATTGACGATGAAACACAGAAATTGCATCGGAATTAAATACAAAAGGCACAATGCCGACTTAAGGACAAGAAGACTGACTCTTCATACTGACTATGTTTTGAACCATTCCTGTCGCACTAGTTATAGATTCCGATGCTTCACTTCAGGTTTACTGATTCCCTCTGACCTTCCTATTGACGATGAAACACAGAAATTGCATCGGAATTAAAAACAAAAGGCACAATGCCGACTTAAGTACAAGAAGACTGACTCTTCTTACTGTCTATATTTTGAACCATTCCAGTGACACTAGTTATAGATTCCGATGCTTCACTTCAGGTTTACTGCATCCCTTGGACCTTCTTATTGACGATGAAACACAGAAATTGCATCGGAATTAAATACAAAAGGCACAATGCCGGCTTCAGTACAAGACGTCTGACCCTTCTTACTATGTTTTAAACCATTACTGTGACACTAGTTATAGATTCCGATGCTTCACTCCAGGTTTATTGTATCCCTCTGACATTCCTATTGACGACGAAACACAGAAATTGCATCGGAATTAAATACAAAAGGGACAATGCCGACTTAAGTACACGAAGACTGACACTTCTTACTGTCCATGCTTTGAACCATTCCTGTGACACAAGTCATAGATTCCGATGCTACACTCCAGGTTTACTGTATCCCTTGGACCTTCTCATTGACGATGAAACACAGAAATTGCATCGGAATTAAATACAAAAGGCACAATGCCGACTTAAGGACAAGAAGACTAACTGTTCTTACTGACTATGTTTTGAACCATTCCGGTGACACTAGTTATAGTTTCCGATGCTTCACTTCAGGTTTATTGTATCCCTCTGACCTTCCTATTGACGACGAAACACAGAAATTGCATCGGAATTAAATACAAAAGGCACAATGCCGACTTAAGTACAAGAAGACTGACTCTTCTTACTGACCATGCTTTGAACCTTTCCTGTGGCACTAGTTATAGATTCCGATGCTTCACTTCAGGTTTACTGTATACCTTGGACCTTCTTATTGACGATGAAACACAGAAATTGCATCGGATTTAAATACAAAAGGGACAATGCCGACTTAAGTACAAGAAGACTGACTCTTCCTACAGTCTATGTTTTGAATCATTCCTGTGACACTAGTTTGGGATTCCGATGCTTCACTTCAGGTTTACTGTATCACACTGACCTTCATATTGACGATGAAACACAGAAATTGCATCGGAATTAAATACAAAAGGCACAGGGCCGGCTTCAGTACAAGACGTCTGACCCTTCTTACTATGTTTTGAACCATTACTGTGACACTAGTTATAGATTCCGATGCTTCACTCCAGGTTTACAGTATCCCTTGGACCTTCGTATTGACGATGAAACACAGAAATTGCATCGGAATTAAATACAAGAGGCACAATGCCGACTTAAGGACAAGAAGATTGACTCTTCTTATTGACCATGTTTTGAACCATTCCTGTGACACTAGTTATAGATTCTGATGCTTCACTTCAGGTTTACTGTTTCCCTCTGATCTTCCTATTGACGATGAAAAACAGAAATTGCATCGGAATTAAATACAAAAGGCACAATGCCGACTTAAGTACAAGAAGACTGACTCTTCTTACTGTCTATGTTTGAACCATTCCTGTGACACTAGTTATAGATTCCGATGCTTCACTTAAGGTTTACTGAATCCCTTAGACCTTCTTATTGACGATGAAACACAGAAATTGCGTCGGAATTAAATACAAAAGGCAAATGCCGACTAAAGTACACGAAGACTGACACTTCTTACTGTCTATGCTTTGAACCATTCCTGTGACACAAGTCATAGATTCCGATGCTACGCTCCAGGTTTACTGTATCCCTTGGACCTTCTCATTGACGATGAAACACAGAAATTGCATCGGAATTAAATACAAAAGGCACAATGCCGACTTAAGGACAAGAAGACTAACTGTTCTTACTGACTATCTTTTGAACCATTCCTGTGACACTAGTTATAGTTTCCGATGCTTCACTTCAAGTTTATTGTATCCCTCTGACCTTCCTATTGACGACGAAACACCGAAATTGCATCGGAATTAAATACAAAAGGCACAATGCCGACTTAAGTACAAGAAGACTGACTCTTCTTACTGACTATGTTTTGAACCATTCCTGTGGCACTAGTTATAGATTCCGATGCTTCACTTCAGGCTTACTGTATACCTTGGACCTTCTTATTGACGATGAAACACAGAAATTGCATCGGATTTAAATACAAAAGGGACAATGCCGTCTTAAGTACAAGAAGACTGACTCTTCCTACTGTCTATGTTTTGAATCATTCCTGTGACACTAGTTTTGGATTCCGATGCTTCACTTCAGGTTTACTGTATCTCACTGACCTTCATATTGACGATGAAACACAGAAATTGCATCGGAATTAAATACAAAAGGCACAATGCCGACTTAAGGACAAGAAGACTGACTCTTCATACTGACTATGTTTTGAACCATTCCTGTGACACTAGTTATAGATTCCGATGCTTCACTTCAGGATTACTGTATCCCTCTGACCTTCTTAGTGATGATGAAACATAGAAATTGCATCGGAATAAGATACAAAAGGCACAATGCCGACTTAAGTAAGGAAGACTGACTCTTCTCACTGTCTATGTTTTGAACCATTCCTGTGACACTAGTTATAGATTCCGATGCTCACTTCAGGTTTACTGTATCCCTTAGACCTTCTTATTGACGATGAAACACAGAAATTGTGTCGGAATTAAATACAAAAGGCAAATGCCGACTAAAGTACATGAAGACTGACACTTCTTACTGTCTATGTTTTGAACCATTCCTGTGACACAAGTTATAGATTCCGATGCTACACTCCAGGTTTACTGTATCCCTTGGACCCTCTCATTGACGATGAAACACAGAAATTGCATAGGTATTAAATACAAAAATCACAATGCCGAATTATGGACAAGAAGACTAACTGTTCTTACTGACTATGTTTTGAACCATTCCTGTGACACTAGTTAAAGATTCCGATGCTTCACTTCAGGTTTATAGTATCCATCTGACCTTCCTATTGACGACGAAACACAGAAATTGCATCGGAATTAAATAGAAAAGTCATAATGCCGTCTTAAGTACAAGCAGACTAACTCTTCTTACTGACTATGTTTTGAACCATTCCTGTGACACTAGTTATAGATTCCGATGCTTCACTTCTGGTTTACTGTATACCTTTTACGTTCTTATTGACGATGAAACACAGAAATTGCATCGGATTTAAATACAAAAGGGACAACGCCGACTTAAGTACAAGAAGACTGACTCTTCCTACTGTCTATGTTTTGAATCATTCCTGTGACACTAGTTTTGGATTCCGATGCTTCACTTCAGGTTTACTGTATCTCACTGACCTTCATATTGACGATGAAACACAGAAATTGCATCGGAATTAAATACAAAAGGCACAATGCCGACTTAAGGACAAGAAGACTGACTCTTCATACTGACTATGTTTTGAACCATTCCTGTGACACTAGTTATAGATTCCGATGCTTCACTTCAGGTTTACTGTTTCCCTCTGACCTTCCTATTGACGATGAAACACAGATATTGCATCGGAATTAAATACAAAAGGCACAATGCCGACTTAAGTACAAGAAGACTGACTCTTCTTACTGTCTATATTTTGAACCATTCCCGTGACACTAGTTATAGATTCCGATGCTTCACTTCAGGTTTACTGTATGCCTTGGACCTTCTGATTGACGATGAAACACTGAAATTGCGTCGGAAATAAATCCAAAAGGCACAATGCGGACTTAAGTACAAGACGTCTGACTCTTCTTACTGTCTATGTTTTGAACCATTACTGTGACACTAGTTATAGATTCCGATGCTTCACTATGGGTTTACAGTATCCCTTGTACTTTCTTATTGACGATGAAACACAGAAATTGCATCGGAATTAAATACAAGAGGCACAATACCGACTTAAGGACAAGAAGATTGACTCTTCGTACTGACTATGTTTTGAACCATTCCTGTGACACTAGTTATAGATTCCGATGCTTCACTTCAGGTTTACTGTTTCCCTCTGACCTTCCTATTGACGATGAAAAACAGAAATTGCATCGGAATTAAATACAAAAGGCACAATGCCGACTTAAGTACAACAAGACTGACTCTGCTTACTGTCTATGTTTGAACCATTCCTGTGACACTAGTTATAGATTCCGATGCTTCACTTCTGGATTACTGTATCCCTCTGACCCTCTTAGTGATGATGAAACATAGAAATCGCATCGGATTAACATATAAAAGGCAAATGCCGACTAAAGTACACGAAGACTGACACTTCTTACTGTCTATGTTTTGAACCATTCCTGTGACACAAGTTATAGATTCCGATGCTACACTCCAGGTTTACTGTATCCCTTGGACCTACTCATTGACGATGAAACACAGAAATTGCATCGGAATTAAATGCAAAAGGCACAATGCCGACTTAAGGACAAGAAGTCTAACTGTTCTAACTGACTATGTTTGGAACCATTCCTGTGACACTAGTTATAGATTCCGATGCTTCACTTCAGGTTTATTGTATCCCTCTGACCTTCTTATTGACGATGAAACACAGAAATTGAATCGGAAATAAATAGAAAAGTCACAATGCCGTCTTAAGTACAAGAAGACTGACTCTTCTTACTGACTATGTTTTGAACCATTCCTGTGACACTAGTTACAGATTCCGATGCTTCACTTCAGGTTTACTGTATACCTTGGACCTTCTTATTGACGATGTCCGCCCCAGTAGCTGAGTGGTCAGCGTGACGGATTGCCGTCCTCTGGGCCCGGGTTCGATTCCCGGCTGGGTCGGAGATTTTCTCCGCTCAGGGACTGGGTGTTGTGTTGTGTTCATCATCATTTCATCCCCATCCGGCGTGCAGGTCGCCCAATGTGGCGCCGAATGTAAAAAGACCTGCGATATGGCGGCCGGACCTGCCCCGCGAGGGGCCTCCCGGCCAATGACGCCAAACGCTCATTTCCATTTCCATTGACGATGAAACACAGAAATTGCATCGGATTTAAATACAAAAGGGAGAATGCCGACTTAAGTACAAGAAGACTGACTCTTCCTACTGTCTATGTTTTGAATCATTCCTGTGACACTAGTTTTGGATTCCGATGCTTCACTTCAGGTTTACTGTATCCCACTGACCTTCATATTGACGATGAAACACAGAAATTGCATGGGAATTAAATACAAATAGCACAATGCCGACTTAAGGACAAGAAGACTGACTCTTCATACTGACTATGTTTTGAACCATTCCTGTGACACTAGTTATAGATTCCGATGCTTCACTTCAGGTTTACTGTTTCCCTCTGACCTTCCTATTGACGATGAAACACAGAAATTGCATCGGAATTAGATACAAAAAGGCACAATGCCGACTTAAGTACAAGAAGACTGACTCTTCTTACTGTCTATATTTTGAACCATTCCAGTGACACCAATTGTAGATTCCGATGCTTCACTTCAGGATTACTGTATGCCTTGGACCTTCTTATTGACGATGAAACACAGAAATTGCATCGGAAATAAATCCAAAAGGCACAATGCCGACTTAAGTACAAGACGTCTGACTCTTCTTACTGTCTATGTTTTGAAAAATTACTGTGACACTAGTTACAGATTCGGATGCTTCACTATAGGTTTACAGTATCCCTTGGACCCTCTTATTGACGATGAAACACAGAAATTGCATCGGAATTAAATACAAGAGGCACACTGCCGACTTAAGGACAAGAAGATTGACTCTTCTTACTGACTATGTTTTGAACCATTCCTGTGACACTAGTTATAGATTCCGATGCTTCACTTCAGGATTACTGTATCCCTTGACCTTCTTAGTGATGATGAAACATAGAAATTGCATCGGAATAAGATACAAAAGGCAAAATGCCGACTTAAGTACAGGAAGACTGACTCTTCTCACTGTCTATGTTTTGAACCATTCCTGTGACACTAGTTATAGATTCCGATGCTTCACTTCAGGTTTACTGTATCCCTTAGACCTTCTTATTGACGATGAAACACAGAAATTGCGTCGGAATTAAATACAAAAGGCAAATGCCGACAAAAGTACACGAAGACTGACACTTCTTACTGTCTATGCTTTGAACCATTCCTGTGACACAAGTTATAGACTCCGATGCTACACTCCAGGTTTACTGTATCCCTTGGACCTTCTTATTGACGTTGAGACACAGAAATTGCATCGGAATTAAATACAAAAGGCACAATGCCGACTTAAGGACAAGAAGACTAACTGTTCTTACTGACTATGTTTTGAACCATTCCTGTGACACTAGTTATAGATTCCGATGCTTCACTTAGGTTTCCTGTATCCCATTGACCTTTTTATTGCCGGTGAAACACAGAAATTGTATCGGAATTAAATGCGAAAGGCACAATGCCAACTTATGTACAAGAAGTCAGACTCTTCTTACTGTCTATGTTTTTAACCATTACTGTGACACTAGTTATAGATTCCGATGCTTCACTCCAGGTTTACAGTATCCCTTGGACCCTCTTATGAGAATGAAACACAGAAATTGCATCGGAAATAAATACAAGAGTCACAATGCCGACTTAAGGACAAGAAGACTGACTCTTCTTACTGACTATGTTTTGAACCACTCCTGTGACACTAGTTATAGATTCCGATGCTTCACTTCATGTTTACTGTATACCTTGGACCTTCTTATTGACGATGAAACACAGAAACTGCATCGGATTTGAATCCAAAAGGGACAATGCCGACTTAAGTACAAGAAGACTGACCCTTCCTACTGTCTATGTTTTGAATCACTCCTGTGACACTAGTTTTGGATTCCGATGCTTCACATCAGGTTTACTGTATCCCACTGACCTTCATATTGACGATGAAACACAGAAATTGCATCGGAATTAAATACAAAAGGCACAATGCCGACTTAAGGACAAGAAGACTGACTCTTCATACTGACTATGTTTTGAACCATTCCTGTCGCACTAGTTATAGATTCCGATGCTTCACTTCAGGTTTACTGATTCCCTCCGACCTTCCTATTGACGATGAAACACAGAAATTGCATCGGAATTAAAAACAAAAGGCACAATGCCGACTTAAGTACAAGAAGACTGACTCTTCTTACTGTCTATATTTTGAACCATTCCAGTGACACTAGTTATAGATTCCGATGCTTCACTTCAGGTTTACTGCATCCCTTGGACCTTCTTATTGACGATGAAACACAGAAATTGCATCGGAATTAAATACAAAAGGCACAATGCCGGCTTCAGTACAAGACGTCTGACCCTTCTTACTATGTTTTAAACCATTACTGTGACACTAGTTATAGATTCCGATGCTTCACTCCAGGTTTATTGTATCCCTCTGACCTTCCTATTGACGACGAAACACAGAAATTGCATCGGAATTAAATACAAAAGGGACAATGCCGACTTAAGTACACGAAGACTGACACTTCTTACTGTCTATGCTTTGAACCATTCCTGTGACACAAGTCATAGATTCCGATGCTACACTCCAGGTTTACTGTATCCCTTGGACCTTCTCATTGACGATGAAACACAGAAATTGCATCGGAATTAAATACAAAAGGCACAATGCCGACTTAAGGACAAGAAGACTAACTGTTCTTACTGACTATGTTTTGAACCATTCCGGTGACACTAGTTATAGTTTCCGATGCTTCACTTCAGGTTTATTGTATCCCTCTGACCTTCCTATTGACGACGAAACACAGAAATTGCATCGGAATTAAATACAAAAGGCACAATGCCGACTTAAGTACAAGAAGACTGACTCTTCTTACTGACCATGCTTTGAACCTTTCCTGTGGCACTAGTTATAGATTCCGATGCTTCACTTCAGGTTTACTGTATACCTTGGACCTTCTTATTGACGATGAAACACAGAAATTGCATCGGATTTAAATACAAAAGGGACAATGCCGACTTAAGTACAAGAAGACTGACTCTTCCTACAGTCTATGTTTTGAATCATTCCTGTGACACTAGTTTGGGATTCCGATGCTTCACTTCAGGTTTACTGTATCACACTGACCTTCATATTGACGATGAAACACAGAAATTGCATCGGAATTAAATACAAAAGGCACAGGGCCGGCTTCAGTACAAGACGTCTGACCCTTCTTACTATGTTTTGAACCATTACTGTGACACTAGTTATAGATTCCGATGCTTCACTCCAGGTTTACAGTATCCCTTGGACCTTCGTATTGACGATGAAACACAGAAATTGCATCGGAATTAAATACAAGAGGCACAATGCCGACTTAAGGACAAGAAGATTGACTCTTCTTATTGACTATGTTTTGAACCATTCCTGTGACACTAGTTATAGATTCTGATGCTTCACTTCAGGTTTACTGTTTCCCTCTGATCTTCCTATTGACGATGAAAAACAGAAATTGCATCGGAATTAAATACAAAAGGCACAATGCCGACTTAAGTACAAGAAGACTGACTCTTCTTACTGTCTATGTTTGAACCATTCCTGTGACACTAGTTATAGATTCCGATGCTTCACTTAAGGTTTACTGAATCCCTTAGACCTTCTTATTGACGATGAAACACAGAAATTGCGTCGGAATTAAATACAAAAGGCAAATGCCGACTAAAGTACACGAAGACTGACACTTCTTACTGTCTATGCTTTGAACCATTCCTGTGACACAAGTCATAGATTCCGATGCTACGCTCCAGGTTTACTGTATCCCTTGGACCTTCTCATTGACGATGAAACACAGAAATTGCATCGGAATTAAATAGAAAAGGCACAATGCCGACTTAAGGACAGGAAGACTAACTGTTCTTACTGACTATCTTTTGAACCATTCCTGTGACACTAGTTATAGTTTCCGATGCTTCACTTCAAGTTTATTGTATCCCTCTGACCTTCCTATTGACGACGAAACACCGAAATTGCATCGGAATTAAATACAAAAGGCACAATGCCGACTTAAGTACAAGAAGACTGACTCTTCTTACTGACTATGTTTTGAACCATTCCTGTGGCACTAGTTATAGATTCCGATGCTTCACTTCAGGCTTACTGTATACCTTGGACCTTCTTATTGACGATGAAACACAGAAATTGCATCGGATTTAAATACAAAAGGGACAATGCCGTCTTAAGTACAAGAAGACTGACTCTTCCTACTGTCTATGTTTTGAATCATTCCTGTGACACTAGTTTTGGATTCCGATGCTTCACTTCAGGTTTACTGTATCTCACTGACCTTCATATTGACGATGAAACACAGAAATTGCATCGGAATTAAATACAAAAGGCACAATGCCGACTTAAGGACAAGAAGACTGACTCTTCATACTGACTATGTTTTGAACCATTCCTGTGACACTAGTTATAGATTCCGATGCTTCACTTCAGGATTACTGTATCCCTCTGACCTTCTTAGTGATGATGAAACATAGAAATTGCATCGGAATAAGATACAAAAGGCACAATGCCGACTTAAGTAAGGAAGACTGACTCTTCTCACTGTCTATGTTTTGAACCATTCCTGTGACACTAGTTATAGATTCCGATGCTCACTTCAGGTTTACTGTATCCCTTAGACCTTCTTATTGACGATGAAACACAGAAATTGTGTCGGAATTAAATACAAAAGGCAAATGCCGACTAAAGTACATGAAGACTGACACTTCTTACTGTCTATGTTTTGAACCATTCCTGTGACACAAGTTATAGATTCCGATGCTACACTCCAAGTTTACTGTATCCCTTGGACCCTCTCATTGACGATGAAACACAGAAATTGCATAGGTATTAAATACAAAAGTCACAATGCCGAATTATTGACAAGAAGACTAACTGTTCTTACTGACTATGTTTTGAACCATTCCTGTGACACTAGTTAAAGATTCCGATGCTTCACTTCAGGTTTATTGTATCCATCTGACCTTCCTATTGACGACGAAACACAGAAATTGCATCGGAATTAAATAGAAAAGTCATAATGCCGTCTTAAGTACAAGCAGACTAACTCTTCTTACTGACTATGTTTTGAACCATTCCTGTGACACTAGTTATAGATTCCGATGCTTCACTTCTGGTTTACTGTATACCTTTTACGTTCTTATTGACGATGAAACACAGAAATTGCATCGGATTTAAATACAAAAGGGACAACGCCGACTTAAGTACAAGAAGACTGACTCTTCCTACTGTCTATGTTTTGAATCATTCCTGTGACACTAGTTTTGGATTCCGATGCTTCACTTCAGGTTTACTGTATCTCACTGACCTTCATATTGACGATGAAACACAGAAATTGCATCGGAATTAAATACAAAAGGCACAATGCCGACTTAAGGACAAGAAGACTGACTCTTCATACTGACTATGTTTTGAACCATTCCTGTGACACTAGTTATAGGTTCCGATGCTTCACTTCAGGTTTACTGTTTCCCTCTGACCTTCCTATTGACGATGAAACACAGATATTGCATCGGAATTAAATACAAAAGGCACAATGCCGACTTAAGTACAAGAAGACTGACTCTTCTTACTGTCTATATTTTGAACCATTCCCGTGACACTAGTTATAGATTCCGATGCTTCACTTCAGGTTTACTATATGCCTTGGACCTTCTGATTGACGATGAAACACTGAAATTGCGTCGGAAATAAATCCAAAAGGCACAATGCGGACTTAAGTACAAGACGTCTGACTCTTCTTACTGTCTATGTTTTGAACCATTCCTGTGACACTAGTTATAGATTCCGATGCTTCACTTCAGGTTTACTGTTTCCCTCTGACCTTCCTATTGACGATGAAAAACAGAAATTGCATCGGAATTAAATACAAAAGGCACAATGCCGACTTAAGTACAACAAGACTGACTCTGCTTACTGTCTATGTTTGAACCATTCCTGTGACACTAGTTATAGATTCCGATGCTTCACTTCTGGATTACTGTATCCCTCTGACCCTCTTAGTGATGATGAAACATAGAAATCGCATCGGATTAACATACAAAAGGCAAATGCCGACTAAAGTACACGAAGACTGACACTTCTTACTGTCTATGTTATGAACCATTCCTGTGACACAAGTTATAGATTCCGATGCTACACTCCAGGTTTACTGTATCCCTTGGACCTACTCATTGACGATGAAACACAGAAATTGCATCGGAATTAAATGCAAAAGGCACAATGCCGACTTAAGGACAAGAAGTCTAACTGTTCCAACTGACTATGTTTGGAACCATTCCTGTGACACTAGTTATAGATTCCGATGCTTCACTTCAGGTTTATTGTATCCCTCTGACCTTCTTATTGACGATGAAACACAGAAATTGAATCGGAAATAAATAGAAAAGTCACAATGCCGTCTTAAGGACAAGAAGACTGACTCTTCATACTGACTATGTTTTGAACCATTCCTGTGACACTAGTTATAGATTCCGATGCTTCACTTCAGGTTTACTGTTTCCCTCTGACCTTCCTATTGACGATGAAACACAGAAATTGCATCGGAATTAGATACAAAAAGGCACAATGCCGACTTAAGTACAAGAAGACTGACTCTTCTTACTGTCTATATTTTGAACCATTCCAGTGACACCAATTGTAGATTCCGATGCTTCACTTCAGGATTACTGTATGCCTTGGACCTTCTTATTGACGATGAAACACAGAAATTGCATCGGAAATAAATCCAAAAGGCACAATGCCGACTTAAGTACAAGACGTCTGACTCTTCTTACTGTCTATGTTTTGAAAAATTACTGTGACACTAGTTATAGATTCGGATGCTTCACTATAGGTTTACAGTATCCCTTGGACCCTCTTATTGACGATGAAACACAGAAATTGCATCGGAATTAAATACAAGAGGCACACTGCCGACTTAAGGACAAGAAGATTGACTCTTCTTACTGACTATGTTTTGAACCATTCCTGTGACACTAGTTATAGATTCCGATGCTTCACTTCAGGATTACTGTATCCCTCTGACCTTCTTAGTGATGATGAAACATAGAAATTGCATCGGAATAAGATATAAAAGGCAAAATGCCGACTTAAGTACAGGAAGACTGACTCTTCTCACTGTCTATGTTTTGAACCATTCCTGTGACACTAGTTATAGATTCCGATGCTTCACTTCAGGTTTACTGTATCCCTTAGACCTTCTTATTGACGATGAAACACAGAAATTGCGTCGGAATTAAATACAAAAGGCAAATGCCGACCAAAGTACACGAAGACTGACACTTCTTACTGTCTATGCTTTGAACCATTCCTGTGACACAAGTTATAGACTCCGATGCTACACTCCAGGTTTACTGTATCCCTTGGACCTTCTTATTGACGTTGAGACACAGAAATTGCATCGGAATTAAATACAAAAGGCACAATGCCGACTTAAGGACAAGAAGACTAACTGTTCTTACTGACTATGTTTTGAACCATTCCTGTGACACTAGTTATAGATTCCGATGCTTCACTTAGGTTTCCTGTATCCCATTGACCTTTTTATTGCCGGTGAAACACAGATATTGTATCGGAATTAAATGCGAAAGGCACAATGCCAACTTATGTACAAGAAGTCAGACTCTTCTTACTGACTATGTTTTGAACGATTCCTGTGACACTAGTTAGAGATTCCGATGCTTCACTTCAGGTTTACTGTATCCCTCTGACCTTCTTATTGACGATGAAACACAGAAACTGCATCGAAATGAAATAGAAAAGGCACAATTCCGTCTTAAGTACAAGAAGGCTGACCCTTCTTACTGTCTATGCTTTGAACCATTCCTATGACACTACTTGTACATTCCGATGCTTCACTTCAGGTTCACTGTATCCCTTGGACCTTCTTATTGACGATGAAACACAGAAATTGCATCAGAATTAAATACAAAAGGCACAATGCCGACTTAAGGAGAAGAAGACTGACTCTTATTACTGACTATGTTTTGAACCATTCCTGTGACACTACCTATAGATTCCGATGCTTCACATCTGGTATACTGTATCCTCAGACCTTCTTATTGACGATGAAACACAGAAATTGCATCGGAATTAAGTACAAAAGGCACAATGCCGACATAAGTACAAGAAGCTTGACTCTTCCTACTGTCTATGTTGTGAACCATTCCATTGACACTAGTTATAGATTCCGATGCTTCACTCCAGGTTTACTGTATCCCTTGGACCTTCTTATTGACGATGAAACACAGAAATTGCATCGGAATTAAATAGAAGAGGCACAATGAAGACTTAAGTACAAGAAGACTGACTCTTCTTACTGACTATGTTTTGAACCATTCCTGTGACACTAGTTATAGATTTTAATGATTCACTTAAGGTTTACTGTTTCCCTTGGACCTTCTTATTGACGATGAAACACAGAAATTGCATCGAAATTATATAGAAAAGGCACAATGCCGACTTAAATACAAGAAGATTGACTCTTCTTACTAACTATGTTTTTAACCATTCCTGTGACACTAGTTATAGATTCCGATGCATCACTTCAGGTTTACTGTATATCTTGGACCTTCTTATTGACGATGAAACACAGAAATTGCATCGGAATTAAATACAAAAGGCACAATGCCGACTTAAGTACAAGAAGACTGACTCTTCTTACTAACTATGTTTTGAACCATTCCTGTGACACTAGTTATAGATTCCGATGCTTCACTTAAGCTTTACTGTATATCTTGGACCTTCTTATTGACAATGAAACACAGAAATAGCATTGGAATTGAATACAGAAGGCACAGTGCCGACTTAAATCCAAGAAGACTGACTCTTCTTACTGACTATGTTTTGAACCATTCCTGTGACACTAGTTTTGGATTCCGATGCGTCACTTCAGGTTTACTGTATCCCTCTGACTTTCTTATTGACGATGAAACACAGAAATTGCATCGGAATGAAATACAAAAGGCACAATGCCGACCTAAGTACAAGAAGACTCACTCTTCCTACTGTCTATGTTTTGAACCATTCCTGTGACACTAGCTATAGATTCCGATGCTTCACTTCAGGTTTACTGTATCCCTCTGACCGTATTGCCGATGAAACTCAGAAATTGCATCGGAATTAAATACAAAAGGCACAATGCCGACTTAGGGTCAAGAAGACTGACTCTTCTTACTGACTATGTTTTGAACCATTCCTGTGACACTAGTTGTAGATTCCGATGCTTCACTTGAGGTTTACTGTTTCCCTTGGACCTTCTTGTTGACGATGAAACACAGAAATTGCATCGGAATTAAATACAAAAGAAACAATGCCGACTTAAGTACAAGAAGACTGACTCTTTTACTGTCTATGATTTGAACCGTTTCTGTGACACTATTTATGGAGTCCGATGCTTCACTTCAGGTTTACTGTATCCCTTGGGCCCTCTTAATGCCGGTGAAACACAGAAATAGCATCGGAATTAAATACTAAATGCTCAATGCCAACTTAAGTACAAGAAGATTGACTCTTCTTACTGACTATGTTTTGAACCATTCCTGTGACACTAGTTATAGATTCTGATGCTTCACTTCAGGTTTACTGTATCCCTTAGACCATCTTATTGACGATGAAACACAGAAATTGCATCGGAACTAAATACAAAAGGCAAATGCCGACTTAAGTACACGAAGACTGACTCTTCTTACTGTCTATGTTTGAACCATTCCTGTGACACAAGTTATAGATTCCGATGCTACACTCCATGCTTACTGTATCCCTTGGACCTTCTCACTGACGATGAAACACAGAAATTGCATCGGAATTAAATACAAAAGGCACAATGCGGACTTAAGGACAAGAAGGCTGACTGTTCCTACTGACTATGATTTGAACCATTCCTGTGACACTAGGTATAGATTCCGATGCTTCACTTCAGGTTTATTGTATCCCTCTGACCCTCCTATTGAGGACGAAACCGAGAAATTGCATGGGAATTAAATAGAAAAGGCACAATGCCGACTTAAGTGCAAGAAGACTGACTCCTCTTACTGTCTATGATTTGAACCATTCTTGTGACACTAGTTTTAGATTCCCATGCTTCACTCCAGATTTACTGTATCCCTTGTACCTTCTTATTGACGATGAAACACAGAAATTGCATCGGAATTAAATACATAAGGCACAATGCCGACTTAAGTCTATGAAGACCGACTCTTCCTACTGACTATGCTTTGACCCATTCCTGTGACACTCGTTATAGATTCCGATGCTTCACTTGAGGTTTACTGTATCCCTCTGACCTTCTTATTGACGATGAAACACAGAAACTGCATCGAAATGAAATAGAAAAGGCACAATTCCGTCTTAAGTACAAGAAGGCTGACCCTTCTTACTGTCTATGCTTTGAACCATTCCTATGACACTACTTGTACATTCCGATGCTTCACTTCAGGTTCACTGTGTCCCTTGGACCTTCTTATTGACGATGAAACACAGAAATTGCATCAGAATTAAATACAAAAGGCACAATGCCGACTTAAGGAGAAGAAGACTGACTCTTATTACTGACTATGTTTTGAACCATTCCTGTGACACTAGCTATAGATTCCGATGCTTCACATCTGGTATACTGTATCCTCAGACCTTCTTATTGACGATGAAACACAGAAATTGCATCGGAATTAAGTACAAAAGGCACAATGCCGACATAAGTACAAGAAGCTTGACTCTTCCTACTGTCTATGTTGTGAACCATTCCATTGACACTAGTTATAGATTCCGATGCTTCACTCCAGGTTTACTGTATCCCTTGGACCTTCTTATTGACGATGAAACACAGAAATTGCATCGGAATTAAATAGAAGAGGCACAATGAAGACTTAAGTACAAGAAGACTGACTCTTCTTACTGACTATGCTTTGAACCATTCCTGTGACACTAGTTATAGATTTTAATGATTCACTTAAGGTTTACTGTTTCCCTTGGACCTTCTTATTGACGATGAAACACAGAAATTGCATCGAAATTAAATAGAAAAGGCACAATGCCGACTTAAATACAAGAAGATTGACTCTTCTTACTAACTATGTTTTTAACCATTCCTGTGACACTAGTTATAGATTCCGATGCATCACTTCAGGTTTACTGTATATCTTGGACCTTCTTATTGACGATGAAACACAGAAATTGCATCGGAATTAAATACAAAAGGCACAATGCCGACTTAAGTACAAGAAGACTGACTCTTCTTACTAACTATGTTTTGAACCATTCCTGTGACACTAGTTATAGATTCCGATGCTTCACTTAAGCTTTACTGTATATCTTGGACCTTCTTATTGACAATGAAACACAGAAATGGCATTGGAATTGAATACAGAAGGCACAGTGCCGACTTAAATCCAAGAAGACTGACTCTTCTTACTGACTATGTTTTGAACCTTTCCTGTGACACTAGTTTTGGATTCCGATGCGTCACTTCAGGTTTACTGTATCCCTCTGACTTTCTTATTGACGATGAAACACAGAAATTGCATCGGAATGAAATACAAAAGGCACAATGCCGACCTAAGTACAAGAAGACTGACTCTTCCTACTGTCTATGTTTTGAACCATTCCTGTGACACTAGCTATAGATTCCGATGCTTCACTTCAGGTTTACTGTATCCCTCTGACCGTATTGCCGATGAAACTCAGAAATTGCATCGGAATTAAATACAAAAGGCACAATGCCGACTTAGGGACAAGAAGACTGACTCTTCTTACTGACTATGTTTTGAACCATTCCTGTGACACTAGTTATAGATTCCGATGCTTCACTTAAGGTTTACTGTTTCCCTTGGACCTTCTTGTTGACGATGAAACACAGAAATTGCATCGGAATTAAATACAAAAGAAACAATGCCGACTTAAGTACAAGAAGACTGACTCTTTTACTGTCTATGATTTGAACCGTTTCTGTGACACTATTTATGGAGTCCGATGCTTCACTTCAGGTTTACTGTATCCCTTGTGCCCTCTTAATGCCGGTGAAACACAGAAATAGCATCGGAATTAAATACTAAATGCTCAATGCCAACTTAAGTACAAGAAGATTGACTCTTCTTACTGACTATGTTTTGAACCATTCC
This sequence comes from Schistocerca piceifrons, assembly GCF_021461385.2. Classification (NCBI taxonomy): domain Eukaryota; kingdom Metazoa; phylum Arthropoda; class Insecta; order Orthoptera; family Acrididae; genus Schistocerca; species Schistocerca piceifrons. The sequence continues at coordinate 270,072 of NW_025728003.1, read as the reverse complement.
TGTGACACTAGTTATAGATTCTGATGCTTCACTTCAGGTTTACTGTATCCCTTAGACCATCTTATTGACGATGAAACACAGAAATTGCATCGGAACTAAATACAAAAGGCAAATGCCGACTTAAGTACACGAAGACTGACTCTTCTTACTGTCTATGTTTTGAACCATTCCTGTGACACAAGTTATAGATTCCGATGCTACACTCCATGCTTACTGTATCCCTTGGACCTTCTCACTGACGATGAAACACAGAAATTGCATCGGAATTAAATACAAAAGGCACAATGCGGACTTAAGGACAAGAAGGCTGACTGTTCCTACTGACTATGATTTGAACCATTCCTGTGACACTAGGTATAGATTCCGATGCTTCACTTCAGGTTTATTGTATCCCTCTGACCCTCCTATTGAGGACGAAACCGAGAAATTGCATGGGAATTAAATAGAAAAGGCACAATGCCGACTTAAGTGCAAGAAGACTGACTCCTCTTACTGTCTATGTTTTGAACCATTCTTGTGACACTAGTTTTAGATTCCCATGCTTCACTCCAGATTTACTGTATCCCTTTTACCTTCTTATTGACGATGAAACACAGAAATTGCATCGGAATTAAATACATAAGGCACAATGCCGACTTAAGTACATGAAGACCGACTCTTCCTACTGACTATGCTTTGACCCATTCCTGTGACACTCGTTATAGATTCCGATGCTTCACTTGAGGTTTACTGTATCCCTCTGACCTTCTTATTGACGAGGAAACACAGAAATTGTATCGGAATTAAATAGAAAAGCCACAATGCCTACTTAAGTACAAGAAAACTGACTCTTCTTACTGTCTATGATTTGAACCATTCCATTGACACTAGGAATAGATTCCGATGCTTCACTCCCGGTTTACTGTATCCCTTGGACCCTGTTATTGACGACGAAACACAAAAATTGCATCGGAATTAAATAGAAAAGGCACATTGCCTACTTAAGTGCAAGAAGACTGACTCTTCTTACTGTCTATGTTTTGAACCATTCCTGTGACACTAGTTATAGTTTCCCAAGCTTCACTTCAGGTTTACTGTATCCCTTGGACTTTCTTATTGACGATGAAACACAGAAATTGCATCAGAATTAAATACAAAAGGCAAAATGCCGAGTTAAGTACACGAAGACTGACTCTTCTTACTGTCTATGTTTTGAACCATTCCTGTGACACAAGTTATAGATTCCGATGCTACAGTCCAGGTTTACTGTATCCCTTGGACCTTCTTATTGACGACGAAACACAGAATTTGTATCGGAATTAAATACAAAAGGCACAATGCCGAATTAAGTACAAGAAGGCTGACTCTTCTTACTGTCTATATTTTGAAACATTCCAGTGACACTAGTTATAAATTCCGATGCTTCACTTCAGGTTTACTGTATCCCTTAGACCTTCTTATTGACGATGAAACACAGAAATTGCGTCGGAATTAAATACAAAAGGCAAATGCCGACTAAAGGACACGAGGACTGACTCTTCTTACTGTCTATGTTTTGAACCATTCCTGTGACACAAGTTATAGATTCCGAAGCTTCACTTCAGGTTTATTGTATCCATCTGACCTTCCTATTGACGACGAAACACAGAAATTGCATCGGAATTAAATAGAAAAGGCACAATGCCGACTTAAGTACAAGAAGACTGACTCCTCTTACTGTCTATGTTTGAACCATTCCTGTGACACTAGTTTTAGATTCCGATGCTTCACTCCAGGTTTACTGTATCCCTTGGACCTTCTTATTGACGATGAAACACCGAAATTGCATCGGAATTAAATGGAAAAGTCACAATACCGTCTTAAGTACAAGAAGACTGACTCTTCTTACGGACTATGTTTGAACCATTCGTGTGACACTAGTTATAGGTTCCGAAGCTTCACTTCAGGTTTACTGTATACCTTGGACCTTCTTATTGACGATGAAACACAGAAATTGCATTGGATTTAAACACAAAAGGCACAATGCCGACTTAAGTACAAGAAGACTGACTCTTCTTACTGTTTATGCTTTGAAGCATTCCATTGACACTAGTAATAGATTCCGATGTTTCACTCCCGGTTTACTGTATCCCTTGGACCTTGTTATTGACGATGAAACACAAAAATTGCATCGGAATTAAATAGAAAAGGCACAATGCTGACTTAAGTACAAGAACACTGACTCTTCTTACTGTCTATGCTTTGAACCATTCCTGTGACACTAGTTATAGATTCCGATGCTTCACTTCAGGTTTACTGTATCCCTTGGACCTTCTTATTGACGATGAAACACAGAAATTGCATCAGAATTACATACAAAAGACAAAATGCCGACTTAAGTACACGAAGACTAACTCTTCTTACTGTCTATGTTTTGAACCATTCCTGTGACACAAGTTATAGATTCCGATGCTACAGTCCAGGTTTACTGTATCCCTTGGACCTTTTTATTGGCGATGAAACTCAGAAATTGCATCGGAATTAAATACAAAAGGCACAATGCCGACTTAAGTACAAGAAGACTGACTCTTCTTACTGTCTATGTTTGAACCATTCCTGTGACACTAGTTATAGATTCCGATGCTTTACTTCAGGTTTCCTGCATCCCTCTGATATTCTTATTGATGGTGAAACACGGAAATTGCATCGGAATTAAATACGAAATGCACAATGCCAACTTAAGTACAAGAATATTGACTCTTCTTACTGACTATGTTTTGAACCACTCCTGTGACACTAGTTATAGATTCCGATGCTTCACTTTACGATTACTGTATCCCTCAGACCTTCTTATTGATGATGAAACATAGATATTGCATCGGAATAAGATACAAAAGGCACAATGCCGACTTAAGTACAAGAAGACTGACTCTTCTTACTGTCTATGCTTTGAACCATTCCTGTGACACTAGTTATAGATTCCGATGCTTCACTTTAGGTTTACTGTATCCCTTAGACCTTCTTATTGACGATGAAACACAGAAATTGCGTCGGAATGAAATACAAAAGGCAAATGCCGACTAAAGTCCACGAAGACAGTCTCTTCTTACTGTCTATGTTTTGAACCATTCCTGTGACACAAGTTATAGATTCCGATGCTACACTCCAGGTTTACTGTATCCCTTGGACCTTCTCATTGACGATGAAACACAGAAATTGCATCGGAATTAAATACAAAAGGCACAATACCGACTTAAGGACAAGAAGACTGTCTGTTCTTACTGACTATGCTTTGAACCATTCCTGTGACACTAGTTATAGATTCCGAAGCTTCACTTCAGGTTTATTGTATACCTCTGACCTTCCTATTGACGACGAAACACAGAAATTGCATCGGAATTAAATACAAAAAGCACAATGCGACTTAAGTACAAGAAGACCGACTCTTCCTACTGTCTATGTATTGAATCATTCCTGTGACACTAATTTTGATTCCGATGCTTCACTTCAGGTTTACCGTATCCCACTGACCTTCTTATTGACGAAGAAACACAGAAATTGCATCGGATTTAAATACAAAAGGCACAATGCCGACTTATGGACAAGAAGACTCACTCTTCATACTGACTATGTTTTGAACCATTCCTGTGACACTAGTTATAGATTCCGATGCTTCACTTCAGGTTTACTGTTTCCCTCTGACCGTCCTATTGACAATGAAACACAGAAATTGCATCGGAATTAAATACGAAAGGCACAATGCCGCCTTAAGTACAAGAAGACTGACTCTTCTCACTGTCTATATTTTGAACCATTCCAGTGACACTAGTTATAGATTCCGATGCTTCACTTCAGGTTTACTGTATCTCTTGGTCCTTCTTATTGACGATGAAACACAGAAATTGCATCGGAATTAATTAGAAAAGGCACAAGCCGACTTAAGTACAAGACGGCTGTTTCTTCTTACTGTCTATGTTTTGAACCATTCCTATGACACTAGTTGTACATTCCGATGCTTAACTTCAGGTTCACTGTATCCCTTGGACCTTCTTATTGACGATGAAACACAGACATTGCTTCAGAATTAAATACAAAATGCACAATGCCGACTTAAGGACAAGAAGACTGACTCATCTTACTGACTATGTTCTGAACCATTCCTTTGACACTTGCTATAGATTCCGATGCTTCACATCTGGTATACTGCATCCCTCAGACCTTCTTATTGACGATGAAACACAGATATTGCATCGGAATTAAATACAAAAGGCACAATGCCGTTTTAAGTACAAGAAGACTGACTCTTCTTACTGTCTATGTTGTGAACCATTCCATTGAGACTAGTTATAGATTCCGATGCTTCACTCCAGGTTTACTGTATCCCTCTGACCTTCTTATTGACGAGGAAACACAGAAATTGTATCGGAATTAAATAGAAAAGCCACAATGCTTACTTAAGTACAAGAAGACTGACTCTTCTTACTGTCTACGTTTTGATCCATTCCTGTGACACTAGTTATAGATTCCGATGCATCACTCCAGGTTTACTGTATCCCTTGGACCTTGTTATTGACGATGAAATACAGAAATTGCATCGGAACTAAATAGAAAAGGCACGATGCCGACTTAAGTACTAGAACACTGACTCTTTCTACTGTCTATGTTTTGAACCATTTCTGTGACACTAGTTATGGATTCAGATGCTTCACTTCAGGTTTACTGTATCCCTTGGACCTTCTTATTGACGATGAAACACAGAAATTGCATCGGAATTAAATACATAAGGCACAATGCCGACTTAAGTACATGAAGACCGACTCTCCTACTGACTATTATTTGAACCATTCCTGTGACACCAGTTATAGATTCCGATGCTTCACTTCAGGTTTACTGTATCCCTCTGACCTTCTTATTGACGAGGAAACACAGAAAATGAATCGGAATTAAATTGAAACGTTACAATGCCTATTTAAGTACAAGAAGACTGACTCTTCTTACTGACTACGTTTTGAACCATTCCTGTGCCACTTGTTATAGATTCCGATGCATGGCTTCAGTTTTACTGTATCCCTTGGACCTTGTTATTGACGATGAAACACAGAAATTGTATCGGAATTAAATACAAAAGGCACAATGCCTACTTAAGGACAAGAAGACTGACTCTTCTTACTGACTATGTTTTGAACCATTCCTGTGACACTAGCTATAGATGCCGATGCTTCACTTCAGGTTTCCTGCATCCCTCTGACCTTCTTATTGCCGGTGTAACACAGAAATTGCATCGGAATTAAATACGAAATGCACAATGCCAACTTAGGTACAAGAAGATTGACTCTTCTTACTGACTATGTTTTGAACCACTCCTGTGACACTAGTTATAGATTCCGATGCTTCACTTCAGGATAACTGTATCCCTCTGACCTTCTTATTGATGATGAAACATAGATATTGCATCGAAATAAGATACAAAAGGCACAATGCCTTCTTAAGCACAGAAGACTGACTCTTCTTACTGCCTATGTTTTTAACTATTCCTGTGACACTAGTTATAGATTCCGATGCTTCCCTTCAGGTTTACTGTATCCCTTGGACCTTCGTATTGACGATGAAACACAGAAATTGCGTCGGAATTAAATACAAAAGGCACAATGCCGACTTAAGGACAAGAAGACTGTTTGTTCTTACTGACTATGCTTTGAACCATTCCTGTGACACTAGTTATAGATTCCGAAGCTTCACTTCAGGTTTATTGTATCCCTCCGACCTTCCTATTGACTACGAAACACAGAAATTGCATCGGAATTAAATAGAAAACGCACAATGCCGACTTAAGCACAAGAAGACTAACTCCTCTTACTGTCTATGTTTGAACCATTCCTGTGACACTAGTTTTAGATTCCGATGCTTCACTCCAGGTTTACTGTATCACTTGGACCTTCTTATTGACGATGAAACACAGAAATTGCATCGGATTTAAATACAAAAGGCACAATGCCGACTTAAGTACAAGAAGACTGACTGTTCCTACTGTCTATGTTTGAAACATTCCTGTGACACTAGTTTTGGATTCCGATGCTTCACTTCAGGTATACTGTATCCCACTGACCTTCTTATTGACGGGGAAACACAGAATTGCATCGAAATGAAATACATAAGGCACAATGCCGACTTATGGACAAGAAGACTCACTCTTCATACTGACTATGTTTTGAACCATTCCTGTGACACTAGTTATAGATTCCGATGCTTCACTTCAGGTTTACTGTTTCCCTCTGACCTTTCTATTGACGACGAAACACAGAAATTGCATCGGAATTAAATACAAAAGGCACAATGCCGACTTATGTACAAGAAGACTGACTCTTCTTACCGTCTATATTTTGAACCATTCCAGTGACACTAGTTATAGATTCCGATGCTTCACTTCATGTTTACTGTATCCCTTGGACCTTCTTATTGACGATGAAACACAGAAATTGCATCGGAAATAAATCCAAAAGGCACAATGCCGACTTAAGTACAAGACGTCTGACTCTTCTTACTGTCTATGCTTTGAACCATTACTGTGACACTAGGTATAGATTCCGATGCTTCACTCCAGGTTTACAGTATCCCTTGGACCCTCATATTGACGATGAAACACAGAAATTGCGTCGGAATTAAATACAAGAGGCACATTGCCAACTTAAGGACAAGAAGGCTGTTTCTTCTTACTGTCTATGTTTTGAACCATTCCTATGACACTAGTTGTACATTCCGATGCTTCACTTCAGGTTCACTATATCCCTTGGACCTTCTTATTGACGATGAAACACAGACATTGCATCAGAATTAAATACAAAAGGCACAATGCCGACTTAAGGACAAGAAGACTGACTCTTCTTACTGACTATGTTCTGAACCATTCCTGTGACACTAGCTATAGATTCCGATGCTTCACATCTGGTATACTGTATCCCTCAGACCTTCTTATTGACGATGAAACACAGAAATTGCATCGGAATTAAATACAAAAGGCACAATGCCGACTTAAGTACATGAAGACTGACCCTTCTTACTGTCTATGTTGTGAACCATTCCATTGACACTAGTTATAGATTCCGATGCTTCACTTCAAGTTTATTGTATCCCTCTGACCTTCTTATTAACGATGAAACACAGAAATTGCGTCGGAATTAAATAGAAAAGGCACAATGTCGACTTAAGTACAAGAAGGCTGACTCTTCTTACTGTCTATGTTTTGAACAATTCCTGTGACACTAGTTATAGATTCCGATGCTTCACTTCAGGTTTACTGTTTCCCTCTGACCATCCTATTGACAATGAAACACAGAAATTGCATCGGAATTAAATACGAAAGGCACAATGCCGACTTAAGTACAAGAAGACTGACTCTTCTCACTGTCTATATTTTGAACCATTCCAGTGACACTAGTTATAGATTCCGATGCTTCACTTCAGGTTTACTGTATCCCTTGGACCTTCTTATTGACGATGAAACACAGAAATTGCATCGGAATTAATTAGAAAAGGCACAATGCCGACTTAACTACAAGAAGGCTGTTTCTTCTTACTGTCTATGTTTTGAACCATTCCTATGTCACTAGTTGTACATTCCGATGCTTAACTTCAGGTTCACTGTATCCCTTGGACCTTCTTATTGACGATGAAACACAGACATTGCATCAGAATTAAATACAAAATGCACAATGCCGACTTAAGGACAAGAAGACTGACTCTTCTTACTGACTATGTTCTGAACCATTCCTGTGACACTTGCTATAGATTCCGATGCTTCACATCTGGTATACTGCATCCCTCAGACCTTCTTATTGACGATGAAACACAGATATTGCATCGGAATTAAATACAAAAGGCACAATGCCGACTTAAGTACAAGAAGACTGACTCTTCTTACTGTCTATGTTGTGAACCATTCCATTGACACTAGTTATAGATTCCGATGCTTCACTCCAGGTTTACTGTATCCCTCTGACCTTCTTATTGACGAGGAAACACAGAAATTGTATCGGAATTAAATAGAAAAGCCACAATGCTTACTTAAGTACAAGAAGACTGACTCTTCTTACTGTCTACGTTTTGAACCATTCCTGTGACACTAGTTATAGATTCCGATGCATCACTCCAGGTTTACTGTATCCCTTGGACCTTGTTATTGACGATGAAATACAGAAATTGCATCGGAACTAAATAGAAAAGGCACAATGCCGACTTAAGTACAAGAAGACTGACCCTTTCTACTGTCTATGTTTTGAACCATTCCTGTGTCACTAGTTATGGATTCCGATGCTTCGCTTCAGGTTTACTGTATCCCTTGGACCTTCTTATTGACGATGAAACACAGAAATTGCATCGGAATTAAATACATAAGGTACATGAAGACCGACTCTCCTACTGACTATTATTTGAACCATTCCTGTGACACTAGTTATAGATTCCGATGCTTCACTTCAGGTTTACTGTATCCCTCTGACCTTCTTATTGACGAGGAAACACAGAAAATGAATCGGAATTAAACTGTAACGTTACAATGCCTATTTAAGTACAAGAGGACTGACTCTTCTTACTGACTACGTTTTGAACCATTCCTGTGACACTAGTTATAGATTCCGATGCATGGCTTCAGTTTTACTGTATCCCTTGGACCTTCTTATTGACGATGAAACACAGAAATTGCATCGGAATTAAATACATAAGGTACATGAAGACCGACTCTCCTACTGACTATTATTTGAACCATTCCTGTGACACTAGTTATAGATTCCGATGCTTCACTTCAGGTTTACTGTATCCCTCTGACCTTCTTATTGACGAGGAAACACAGAAAATGAATCGGAATTAAACTGTAACGTTACAATGCCTATTTAAGTACAAGAGGACTGACTCTTCTTACTGACTACGTTTTGAACCATTCCTGTGACACTAGTTATAGATTCCGATGCATGGCTTCAGTTTTACTGTATCCCTTAGACCTTCTTATTGACGATGAAACACAGAAATTGCGTCGGAATTAAATACAAAAGCAAATGCCGACTAAAGTACACGAAGACTGACTCTTCTTACTGTCTATGTTTGAACCATTCCTGTGAAACAAGTTATAGATTCCGATGCTACACTCCAGGTTTACTGTATCCCTTGGACCTTCGTATTGACGATGAAACACAGAAATTGCATCGGAATTAAATACAAAACTCACAATGCCGACTTAAGGACAAGAAGACTGTTTGTTCTTACTGACTATGCTTTGAACCATTCCTGTGACACTAGTTATAGATTCCGAAGCTTCAGTTCAGGTTTATTGTATCCCTCCGACCTTCCTATTGACGACGAAACACAGAAATTGCATCGGAATTAAATAGAAAAGGCACAATGCCGACATAAGTACAAGAAGACTGACTCCTCTTACTGTCTATCTTTGAACCATTCCTGTGACACTAGTTGTACATTCCGATGCTTCACTTCAGGTTCACTGTATCCCTTGGACCTTCTTATCGACGATGAAACACAGACATTGCATCAGAATTAAATACAAAAGGCACAATGCCGACTTAAGGACAAGAAGACTGACTCTTCTTACTGACTATGTTCTGAACCATTCCTGTGACACTAGCTATAGATTCCGATGCTTCACATCTGGTATACTGTATCCCTCAGACCTTCTTATTCACGATGAAACACAGAAATTGCATCGGAATTAAATACAAAAGGCACAATGCCGACTTAAGTACAAGAAGACTGACCCTTCTTACTGTCTATGCTGTGAACCATTCCATTGACACTAGTTATAGATTCCGATGCTTCACTTCAAGTTTATTGTATCCCTCTGACCTTCTTATTAACGATGAAACACAGAAATTGCGTCGGAATTAAATAGAAAAGGCACAATGTCGACTTAAGTACAAGAAGACTGACTCTTCTTACTGTCTATGTTATGAACCATTCCTGTGACGGTAGTTATAGATTCCGATGCTTCACTCCAGGTTTACTGTATACCTTGGACCTTCTCATTGACGATGAAACACAGAAATTGCATCGGAATTAAATACAAAATGCACAGTGCCGACTTAAGTACAAGAAGACTGACTCTTCCTACTGTCTATGTTTAGAATCCTTCATGTGACACTAGTTTTGCATTCCGATGCTTCACTTCAGGTTTACTATATTCCTCTGACCTTCTTATTGGCGATGAAGCACAGAAATTGCATCGGAATGAAATACAAAAGGCACAATGCCGGCTTAAGTACAAGAAGATTGACTCTTCTTACTGACTATGATTTGGACCATTCCTGTGACACTAGTTATTGATTCCGATGCTTCACTTTAGGATTTCTGTATCCCTCTGACCTTCTTATTGATGATGAAACACAGAAATTGCATCGGAATAAGATACAAAAGGCACAATGCCGACTTAAGTACAAGAAGACTGACTCTTCTTACTGTCTATGTTTTAAACCATTCCTGTGACACTAGTTATAGATTCCGATGCTTCACTTCAGGTTTACTGTACCCCTTAGACCTTCTTATTGACGATGAAACACAGAAATTCCATCGGAATAAAATACAAAAGCAAATGCCGACTGAAGTACACGAAGACTGACTCTTCTTGCTAACTATGTTTTGAACCATTCCTGTGACACTTGTTTTAGATTCCGATGCTTCACTTCATGTTTACTGTATACCTTGGACCTTCTCATTGACGATGATACACAGAAATTGCATCGGAATTAAATACAAAATGCACAGTGCCGACTTAAGTACAAGAAGACTGACTCTTCCTACTGTCTATGTTTAGAATCCTTCATGTGACACTAGTTTTGCATTCCGATGCTTCACTTCAGGTTTACTGTATTCCTCTGACCTTCTTATTGGCGATGAAGCACAGAAATTGCATCGGAATGAAATACAAAAGGCACAATGCCGGCTTAAGTACAAGAAGACTGACTCTTCCTACTGTCTATGTTTTGAACTATTCCTGTGACACTAGTTATAGATTCCGATGCTTCACTTCAGGTTTACTGTATCCCTCTGACCGTATTGCCGATGAAACTCAGAAATTGCATCGGAATTAAATACAAAAGGCACAATGCCGACTTAAGTACAAGAAGACTGACTATTCTTACTGTCTATGTTTTGAACTATTCCTGTGACACTAGTTATAGATTCCGATGCTTCACTTCAGGTTTACTGTATCCCTCTGACCGTATTGCCGATGAAACACAGAAATTGCATCGGAATTAAATACAAAAGAAACAATGCCGACTTAAGTACAGGAAGACTGACTCTTCTACTGTCTATGTTTTGAACCTTTTCTGTGACACTATTTATAGAATCCGATGCTTCGCTTCAGGTTTACTGTATCCCTTGGGCCTTCTTAATGCCGGTGAAACACAGAAATTGCATCGGAATTAAATACGAAATGCACAATGCCAATTTAAGTACAAGGAGATTGACTCTTCTTACTGACTATGTTTTGGACCATTCCTGTGACTCTAGTTATTGATTCCGATGCTTCACTTCAGGATTTCTGTATCCCTCTGACCTTCTTATTGATGATGAAACACAGAAATTGCATCGGAATAAGATACAAAAGGCACAATGCCGACTTAAGTACAAGAAGACTGACTCTTCTTACTGTCTATGTTTTAAACCATTCCTGTGACACTAGTTATAGATTCCGATGCTTCACTTCAGGTTTACTGTATCCCTCTGACCGTATTGCCGATGAAACTCAGAAATTGCATCGGAATTAAATACAAAAGGCACAATGCCGACTTAAGGACAAGAAGACTTACTATTCTTACTGACTATGTTTTGAACAATTCCTGTGACACTAGTTATAGATTCCGTTGCTTCACTTGAGGTTTACTGTTTCCCTTGGACCTTCGTATTGACGATGAAACACAGAAATTGCATCGGAATTAAATACAAAAGCACAATGCCGACTTAAGGACAAGAAGACTGTTTGTTCTTACTGACTATGCTTTGAACCATTCCTGTGACACTAGTTATAGATTCCGAAGCTCACTTCAGGTTATTGTATCCCTCCGACCTTCCTATTGACGATGAAACACAGAAATTGCATCGGATTTAAATACAAAAGGCACAATGCCGACTTAAGTACAAGAAGACTGACTCTTCCTACTGTCTATGTTTGAATCATTCCTGTGACACTAGTTTTGGATTCCGATGCTTCACTTCAGGTATACTGTATCCCACTGACCTTCTTATTGACGATGAAAGTCAGAAATTGCATCGAAATTAAATACATAAGGCACAATGCCGACTTATGGACAAGAAGAGTCACTCTTCATACTGACTATGTTTTGAACCATTCCTGTGACACTAGTTATAGATTCCGATGCTTCACTTTAGGTTTACTGTTTCCCTCTGACCTTTCTATTGACGATCAAACACAGAAATTGCATCGGAATTAAATACAAAAGGCACAATGCCGACTTAAGTACAAGAAGACTGACTCTTCTTACCGTCTATATTGTGAACCATTCCAGTGACACTAGTTATAGATTCCGATGCTTCACTTCATGTTTACTGTATCCCTTGGACCTTCTTATTGACGATGAAACACAGAAATTGCATCGGAAATAAATCCAAAAGGCACAATGCCGACTTAAGTACAAGACGTCTGACTCTTCTTACTGTCTATGCTTTGAACCATTACTGTGACACTAGGTATAGATTCCGATGCTTCACTCCAGGTTTACAGTATCCCTTGGACCCTCTTATTGACGGTGAAACACAGAAATTGCGTCGGAATTAAATACAAGAGGCACAATGCCAACTTAAGGACAAGAAGGCTGTTTCTTCTTACTGTCTATGTTTTGAACCATTCCTATGACACTAGTTGTACATTCCGATGCTTCACTTCAGGTTCACTGTATCCCTTGGACCTTCTTATTGACGATGAAACACAGACATTGCATCAGAATTAAATACAAAAGTCAGAATGCCGACTTAAGGACAAGAAGACTGACTCTTCTTACTGACTATGTTCTGAACCATTGCTGTGACACTAGCTATAGATTCCGATGCTTCACATCTGGTATACTGTATCCCTCAGACCTTCTTATTGACGATGAAACACAGAAATTGCATCGGAATTAAATACAAAAGGCACAATGCCGACTTAAGTACAAGAAGACTGACCCTTCTTACTGTCTATGTTGTGAACCATTCCATTGACACTAGTTATAGATTCCGATGCTTCACTTCAAGTTCATTGTATCCCTCTGAACTTCTTATTAACGATGAAACACAGAAATTGCGTCGGAATTAAATAGAAAAGGCACAATGTCGACTTAAGTACAAGAAGACTGACTCTTCTTACTGTCTATGTTTTGAACCATTCCTGTGACGGTAGTTATAGATTCCGATGCTTCACTCCAGGTTTACTGTATCCCTTGGACCTTCTTATTGACGATCAAACACAGAAATTGGATCGGAATTAAATAGAAAAGGCACAATGCCGACTTAAGTACAAGAAGACTGACTCTTCTTACTAACTATGTTTTGAACCATTCCTGTGACACTTGTTATAGATTCCGATGCTTCACTTCAGGTTTACTGTATAGCTTGGACCTTCTCATTGACGATGAAACACAGAAATTGCATCGGAATTAAATACAAAATGCACAGTGCCGACTTAAGTACAAGAAGACTGACTCTTCCTACTGTCTATGTTTAGAATCCTTACTGTGACACTAGTTTTGCATTCCGATGCTTCACTTCAGGTTTACTATATTCCTCTGACCATCTTATTGGCGATGAAGCACAGAAATTGCATCGGAATTAAATACAAAAGAAACAATGCCGACTTAAGTACAAAAAGACTGACTCTTCTACTGTCTATGTTTTGAACCTTTTCTGTGACACTATTTATAGAGTCCGATGCTTCGCTTCAGGTTTACTGTATCCCTTGGGCCTTCTTAATGCCGGTGAAACACAGAAATTGCATCGGAAATAAATACGAAATGCACAATGCCAACTTAAGTACAAGAAGATTGACTCTTCTTACTGACTATGTTTTGGACCATTCCTGTGACACTAATTATTGATTCCGATGCTTCGCTTTAGGATTTCTGTATCCCTCTGACCTTCTTATTGATGATGAAACACAGAAATTGCATCGGAATAAGATACAAAAGGCACAATGCCGACTTAAGTACAAGAAGACAGACTCTTCTTACTGTCTATGTTTTAAACCATTCCTGTGACACTAGTTATAGATTCCGATGCTTCACTTCAGGTTTACTGTATCCCTTAGACCATCTTATTGACGATGAAACACAGAAATTGCATTGGAATTAAATACAAAAGTCAAACGCCGACTTACGTACACGAAGACTGACTCTTCTTACTGTCTATGTTTTGAACCATTCCTGTGACACAAGTTATAGATTTCGATGTTACACTCCAGGTTTACTGTATCCCTTGAACCTTCTCATTGTCGATGGAACACAGAAATTGCATCGGAATTCAATACAAAAGGCACAATGCCGACTTACGGACAAGCAGACTGACTATTCTACTGACTATGTTTGAACCATTCCTGTGACACTAGTTATAGATTCCGATGCTTCACTTCAGGTTTATTGTATCCCACTCACCTTCTTATTGACGATGAAACACAGAAATTGCATCGGAATTAAATAGAAAAGGCACAATGTCGACTTAAGTACAAGAAGACTGACTCTTCTTACTGTCTATGTTTTGAACCATTCCTGTGACACTAGTTATAGATTCCGATGCTTCACTCCAGGTTTACTGTATCCCTTGGACCTTCTTGTTGACGATGAAACACAAAAATTGCATCGGAGTTAAATACAAAAGGCACAGTGCCGACTTAAATACAAGAAGACTGACTCTTCTTACTGACTATGTTTTGAACCATTCCTGTGACACTTGTTATAGATTCCGATGCTTCACTTCAGGTTTACTGTATACCTTGGACCTTCTTATTGATGATGAAACACAGAAATTGCATCGGAATTAAATACAAAAGGCACACTGCCGACTTATGGACAAGAAGACTGACTGTTCTTACTGACTATGATTGAACCATTCCTGTGACACTAGTTATAGATTGCGAAGCTTCACTCCAGGGTTACTGTATCCCTTGGACCTTCTTATTGACGATGAAACACAGAAATTGCATCGGAATTAAACACAAAAGGCACAATGCCGACTTAAGTACAAGGAGACTGACTCTTCTTACTGTCTATGTTTTGAACCATTCCATTGGCACTAGTTATAGATTCCGATGCCTCACTCCAGGTTTACTGCTTCCCTTGGACCCTCTTATTGACGATGAAACACAGAAATTGCATCGGAATTAAATAGAAAAGGCACAATCAAGACATAAGTTCAAGAAGACTGACTCTTCTTACTGACTATGTTTTGAACCATTCCTGTGACACTAGTTATAGATTCCAATGCTTCACTTCAGGTTCACTGTATCCCTTGGACCTTCTTGTTGACGATGAAACACAGAAATTGCATCGGAATTAAATACAAAAGGCACAGTGCCGACTTAAATACAAGAAGACTGACTCTTCTTACTGTCTATGTTTTGAACCATTCCTGTGACACTAGTTATGGATTCCCATGCTACACTCCAGGTTTACTCCATCCCTTGGTCCATCTTATTGACGATGAAACACAGAAATTGCGTCGGAATTAAATACAAAAGTTCTGGCTATACAAGAAACAAGATACCCAGATGAGGATACAGTACAGGCAGACCAGTACAGGATTTATAAAGGGAAACCAGCGCAGATAGTAAAGAATACAAAAGGTCTTCGGGTATATGGCACAGCATTTGTGATACAAAACTCATTCTCTACTAAGGTACTAGAATTTAAATCTAAATCACCAAGAATATCATTGATAACATTCAGAAATAAAAATAAAAAGTACACACTTATAAATGCCCATGCACCAATAAATAAAGACAACCAACAAAATCCAGAGAAAGTGCAGACATTTTGGGAGGAACTGGGAGAAACAATAGGGAAGATCCCTGAGCAACACACTACAATTCTGTTAGGAGACTTTAATGCACAAATTGGAAGAAACGAATTATCAAAAAGCACAGGGAGGTTTACAGCACACACTAAAACTAACATGAATGGCCAGAGATTAGTAGAGTTTTGTGAGAAATTCAAATTGAACATTATGACAACTAAATTCCAGAAGAATCCCAAAAAACAAACAACATGGAAATCACCGAACAAATTACTTGGCGAGTTCCAGATTGATCACGTGACAATAAGTTATGATAATTCAAGGGACATTCAAGATGTACAGGTGGTGAAAGCGGCCAACTTTGATTCTGACCATTATCTGACCAAAATTAAGATGAAATTAACACCAGAAAGAAGTCACAAGAGTGACGAAACAAAAATAGCCAAATATAGAGTACAGGACTTAATGCTCAATCAGCAAGTCTTAGACGACTACAAGGAAAAGACAGATAAAATCAAAAGTCACAAATGGGAAGAAATTGCAACCTCAATACGAGACGTAGCAGAACAAACAATTTTACTAACCAAAAAGAAAAAGCATCCCTGGTGGAATGAGGTCTGTGAGAAAGCACTACAGAAAAGAGCCAGAACTTGGGAGAAATACAACTCAACCAAAAGGCCAACTGACTGGGAGCAGTTCAAAACGCAAAGACGTGAAACGACGTAAATCATTAAAAGTGAACGAAGGAAATATGACACACAACAAATACAGAAAATACAAGATGAATTTTCTAAGAACAATACACGCAATTTCTTTCAAACATTCAGAACTACAATAACAAGATATAAACCACCGACACTCTGCTTCAAAGATGAAAAAGGAAATCTGATCACCAGCGTGGAACAAAATTGCCAACACCTAGCGAACTACTTTGAAACGCTGCTAAGCTGCAAAAGACCTGATGAAACCTTGACATTTGAGAAGCCTAAGAATAAGCTACCAGACTCTGAACCACCTAATAAAGAAGAAATTAAAGAGATCTTGAAAGGATTGAAAAACAATAAAGCATCTGGTAAAGATTCGTTAGTCACGGAACTACTGAAATACGCAGGAGAAAACTTAATAAATAATTTCGAGGCGCTGTTTGAAGAGATTTGGAATACAGAGAAGATTCCGGAGGAATGGAAGACAGCATTGATTCATCCGTTACATAAGAAGGGTGCCAAGACAAATGCAAATAACTACAGAGGTATCTCATTGTTATCAGTGGCCTATAAGATCCTATCCAAGGCACTACAAAACAGGATTGAAAATCAAGTAGAGAAAGAACTGGGTGAATATCAGGCTGGGTTTAGAAAAGGAAGATCATGCAGTGAACAGATATTCAGTTTACTCTCCATAATACAACTTCGCGCACGCACATCGAAAAATCTAGTAATTACATTCATAGACTTCAAAAAAGCATATGATTCTATTGATAGACCAACCCTGATTAACACATTAGAAGAATTTGGGATTGATGATAAAAGCAGAAGTCTAATCCAGGAAACCCTTACGGGAACAAAATCGCAAGTGAAGTTTTTGGGTAGATTGTCACAACCGTTTGTAATTGGAACAGGTGTTAGACAAGGGGATGGGCTCTCCCCACTGTTGTTTAACATTGTCCTTGAAAAAGTGGTCAGGGAATGGAGAAAGAAGATGGCAGAAGCTGGAGTGAAAAATGGGATAACGTTAGGAAGAAATAAAACAAAAATTGAATGTCTGGCATTTGCTGATGACATGGCAATATTGGCAGATGACATCGAAACAGCAAAGATTCAGATAGAAATGCTGCATGAGATCGCTGAGAAGACAGGTCTACAAATATCGTATGAAAAGACAGAACTGATGATACAGGACAAAACAGACCCAACACAGACATTGCAAACTAAATATGGAATAATTAAGAGAGTTCATAAATTTAAGTATCTAGGGGAATGGATTACACCGACAGGGTTACCAAATGTTTCACTACAGGAAAGAGCAATAAGGATGGAAACGGCATACCAGCTATGCCGAAATGTATACAATAAATGTCGATCTCCATCAATGCCAAGCTCAGGCACTACAATGCGGTAATAAAACCAGAAAGTTTGTATGCGATTGAATGCATCCCACTGAACAGAAAACGTCTGTTGGAGAAATTGGAAATAAAAGAGAGAAAAATAATGAGAAAGATCTTAGGACCTAAAAAGGATGGACAAGATTATAAATTGCGATCCAATAAAGAGTTATACGAGAAAATTGAAAAACTGACAACATACTTTAAAAAGAGAAGACTGAGTTTCTATGGGCATGTCAAAAGAATGGCACCAGAAAGAACGGCAAAGAAAATCCTGGAATACATGGAAAGCAGAAAGACACAAATTAACTGGCTGAAAGAAGTAAAAGAAGACATTGCAGAAATGAACATTATACGAGAGACAGTTTACAACAGAATGGAATATAGGAATGCCATCAACAAAATACAGGGATTCAAAGACCGAACGCAATCAAAGAAGACGGGGAAAACCTGGTCGCAAGAACGTAAAGAAGCCCACTCAGAAAAAATGAAGAAGTACTGGGAAGAACGCAAGAAAAAGCACAAGAAATGACTGATGCTTAGCGTAGTCCAAAGTTGACTGTAACGAAGAATAATAATAATAAAAGGCACAGTACCGACTTAAGAACAAGAAGACTGACTGATCTTACTGACTATGTTTGAACCATTCCTGTGACACTAGTTATAAATTCTGATGCTTCACTTCAGGTTTATTGTATCCCACTGACCTTCTTATTGACGATGAAACACAGATATTGCATCGGAATTAAATAGAAAAGGCACAATGTCGACTTAAGTACAAGAAGACTGACTCTTCTTACTGTCTATGTTTTGAACCATTCCTGTGACACTAGCTATAGATTCCGATGCTTCACTCCAGGTTTACTGTATCCCTTGGACCTTCTTGTTGACGATGAAACACAAAAATTGCATCGGAATTAAATACAAAAGGCACAGTGCCGACTTAAATACAAGAAGACTGACTCTTCTTACTGACTATGTTTTGAACCATTCCTGTGACACTTGTTATAGATTCCGATGCTTCACTTCAGGTTTACTGTATACCTTGGACCTTCTTATTGATGATGAAACACAGAAATTGCATCGGAATTAAATACAAAAGGCACAATGCCGACTTATGGACAAGAAGACTGACTGTTCTTACTGACTATGATTGAACCATTCCTGTGACACTAGTTATAGATTCCGAAGCTTCACTCCAGGGTTACTGTATCCCTTGGACCTTCTTATTGACGATGAAACACAGAAATTGCATCGGAATTAAACACAAAAGGCACAATGCCGACTTAAGTACAAGGAGACTGACTCTTCTTACTGTCTATGTTTTGAACCATTCCATTGGCACTAGTTATAGATTCCGATGCCTCACTGCAGGTTTACTGCTTCCCTTGGACCCTCTTATTGACGATGAAACACAGAAATTGCATCTGAATTAAATAGAAAAGGCACAATCAAGACATAAGTTCAAGAAGACTGACTCTTCTTACTGACTATGTTTTGAACCATTCCTGTGACACTAGTTATCGATTCCAATGCTTCACTTCAGGTTCACTGTATCCCTTGGACCTTCTTGTTGACGATGAAACACAGAAATTGCATCGGAATTAAATACAAAAGGCACAGTGCCGACTTAAATAGAAGAAGACTGACTCTTCTTACTGTCTATGATTTGAACCATTCCTGTGACACTAGTTATAGATTCCGATGCTACACTCCAGGTATACTGTATCCCTCTGACCTTCTTATTGACGATGAAACACAGAAATTGCATCGGAATTCAATACAAAAGGCACAATGCCGACTTACGGACAAGCAGACTGACTGTTCTACTCACTATGTTTGAACCATTCCTGTGACATTAGTTATAGATTCCGATGCTTCACTTCAGGTTTATTGTATCCCACTGACCTTCTTATTGAAGGTGAAACACCGAAATTGCATCGGAATTAAATAGAAAAGGCACAATGTCGACTTAAGTACAAGAAGACTGACTCTTCTTACTGTCTATGTTTTGAACCATTCCTGTGACACTAGTTATAGATTCCGATGCTTCACTCCAGGTTTACTGGATCCCTTGGACCTTCTTGTTGACGATGAAACACAGATATTGCATCGGAATTAAATACAAAAGGCACAGTGCCGACTTAAATACAAGAAGACTGACTCTTCTTACTGACTATGTTTTGAACCATTCCTGTGACACTTGTTATAGATTCCGATGCTTCACTTCAGGTTTACTGTATACCTTGGACCTTCTTATTGATGATGAAACACAGAAATTGCATCGGAATTAAATACAAAGGGCACAATGCCGACTTAAGGACAAGAAGACTGACTGTTCTTACTGACTATGTTTGAACCATTCCTGTGACACTAGTTATAGATTCCGATGCTTCACTCCAGGTTTACTGTATACCTTGGCCCTTCTTATTGACGATGAAACACAGAAATTGCATCGGAATTAAACACAAAAGGCACAATGCCGACTTAAGTACAAGGAGACTGACTCTTCTTACTGTCTATGTTTTGAACCATTCCATTGACACTAGTTATAGATTCCGATGCTTCACTCCAGGTTTACTGTATACCTTGGACCTTCTTATTGACGATGAAACACAGAAATTGCATCGGAATTAAACACAAAAGGCACAATGCCGACTTAAGTACAAGAAGACTGTCTCTTCTTACTGTCTATGTTTTGAACCATTCCTGTGACACTAGTTATAGATTCCGATGCTTCACTTCAGGTTTACTGTATCCCTTGGACCTCCTTATTGACGATGAAACACAGAAATTGCATCGGAATTAAATAGAAAAGTCACAATTCCGACTTAAGTACAAGAAGACTGACTCTTCTTACTGACTATGTTTTGAACCATTCCTGTGACACTAGTTATAGATTGCGATGCTTCACTTCAGGTTTACTGTATACCTTAAACCTTCTTATTGACGATGAAACACAGATATTGCATCGGAATTAAATACAAAAGGCACAGTGCCGACTTAAATACAAGAAGACTGACTCTACTTTATGACTATGTTTTGAACCATTCCTGTGACACTTGTTATAGATTCCGATGCTTCACTTCAGGTTTACTGTATACCTTGGACCTTCTTATTGACGATGAAACACAGAAATTGCATCGGAATTAAATACAAAATGCACAATGCCGACTTAAGTAAAAGAACACCGACTCTTCCTACTGTCTATGTTTTGAATCATTCCTGTGACACTAGTTTTGGATTCCGATGCTTCACTTCAGGTTTACTGTATCCCTCTTACCTTCTTATTGACGATGAAACACAGAAATTGCATCGGAATTAAATACAAAAGGCACAATGCCGACTTAAGTACAAGCCGTCTGACTCTTCTTACTGTCTATGTTTTGAACCATTACTGTTACACTAGTTATAGATTCCGATGCTTCACTCCAGGTTTACTGTATCCCTTGGACCTTCTTATTGCCATTGAAACACAGAAATTGCATCGGAATTAAATACAAGAGGCACAATGCTGACTTAAGGACAAGAAGACTGGCTCTTCTTACTGACTATGTTTTGAGCCAATCCTGTGACACTAGTTATAGATTCCGATGCTTCACTTCAGGTTTACTGTATCCCTCTTACCTTCCTATTGACGATGAAACACAGAAATTGCATCGGAATTAAATACAAAAGACACAATGCCGACTTAAGTACTTGAAGACTGACTCTTCTTACTGTCTACATATGAACCATTCCTGTGACACTAGTTATAGATTCCGATGCTTCACTTCAGGTATCCTGTATCCCTCTGACCTTCGTATTGCCGGTGAAAGACAGAAATTGCATCGGAATTAAATACGAAAGGCACAATGCTAACTTAAGTACAAGAAGACTTACTCTTCTTACTGACTATGCTTTGAACCATTCCTGTGACACTAGTTATAGATTCCGATGCTTCACTTCAGGTTTACTCTATCCCTCTGACGTTCTTATTGACGATGAAACACAGAAATTGCATCGGAATTAAATAGAAATGGCACAATGCCGACTTAAGTACAAGAAGACTGACTCTTCTAACTGTCTATGTTTTGAACCATTCCTGTGACACTAGTTGTAGATTCCGATGCATCACTTCAGGTTTACTGTATCCCTTGGACCTTGTAATTGTTGATGAAACACAGAAATTGCATCGGAATTAAATAGAAAAGGCACAATTACGACTTAAGTACAAGAAGACTAACTCTTCTTACTGACTATGTTTTGAACTATTCCTGTGACACTGGTTATAGGTTCCGATGATTCACTTCAGGTTTACTGTATCCCTTGGACCTTCTTATTGACGATGAAGGACAGAAATTGCATCGGAATTAAATACAAAAGGCGAAATGAAGACTTAAGTACACGAAGACTGACTCGTCTTACTGTCTATGATTTGACCCATTCCTGTGACACTAGTTATAGATTCCGATGCTACACTCCAGGTTTACTCTATCCCTTGGACCTTCTTACTGACGATGAAACACAGATATTGCATCGGAATTAAATACAAAAGGTACAATGCCGACTTAAGGACAAGAAATCTGACTTTTCATACCGAGTATGTATTGAACCATTCCTGTGACACTAGCTATAGATTTCGATGCTTCACTTCAGGTTTACTGTATCCCTCTGACCTTCTTATTGCGGTGAAACACAGAAATTGCATCGGAATTAAATACGAAAGGTACAATGCAAACTTAAGTACAAGTAGACTGACTCTTCCTACTGACTATGTTTTGAACCATTCCTGTGACAGTAGTTATAGATTCCGATGCTTCACTTCAGGTTTACTGTATCCCTTGGACCTTCTTATTGACGATGAAACACAGAAATTGCATCAGAATTAAATACTAAAGACACAATGCCGACTTAAGTACAAGAAGACTGACTCTTCTTACACGCTATGCTTTGAACCATTCCTGTTACACTAGTTATAGATTCCGATGCTTCACTTTAGGTTTACTGTATCCCTTGGACCTACTTATTGACGATGAAACACAGAAATTGCATCGGAATTCAATACAAAAGGCACAATGCCGTCTTAAGCACAAGAAGACTGACTCTTCTTACTGACTATGCTTTGTACCATTCCTGTGACACTTGTTATAGATTCCGATGCTTCACTTCAGGTTTACTGTATACCTTGGACCTTCTTATTGACGATGAAACACAGAAATTGCATCGGAATTAAATACAAAATGCACAATACCGACTTAAGTAAAAGAACACCGACTCTTCCTACTGTCTATGTTTTGAATCATTCCTGTGACACTAGTTTTGGATTCCGATGCTTCACTTCAGGTTTACTGTATCCCTCTGACCTTCTTATTGACGATGAAACACAGAAATTGCATCGGAATTAAATACAAAAGGCACAATGCCGACTTAAGTACAAGCCGTCTGACTCTTCTTACTGTCTATGTTTTGAACCATTACTGTTACACTAGTTATAGATTCCGATGCTTCACTCCAGGTTTACTGTATCCCTTGGACCTTCTTATTGCCATTGAAACACAGAAATTGCATCGGAATTAAATACAAGAGGCACAATGCTGACTTAAGGACAAGAAGACTGGCTCTTCTTACTGACTATGTTTTGAGCCAATCCTGTGACACTAGTTATAGATTCCGATGCTTCACTTCAGGTTTACTGTATCCCTCTTACCTTCCTATTGACGATGAAACACAGAAATTGCATCGGAATTAAATACAAAAGACACAATGCCGACTTAAGTACTTGAAGACTGACTCTTCTTACTGTCTACATATGAACCATTCCTGTGACACTAGTTATGGATTCCGATGCTTCACTTCAGGTATCCTGTATCCCTCTGACCTTCGTATTGCCGGTGAAACACAGAAATTGCATCGGAATTAAATACGAAAGGCACAATGCTAACTTAAGTACAAGAAGACTTACTCTTCTTACTGACTATGCTTTGAACCATTCCTGTGACACTAGTTATAGATTCCGATGCTTCACTTCAGGTTTACTCTATCCCTCTGACGTTCTTATTGACGATGAAACACAGAAATTGCATCGGAATTAAATAGAAATGGCACAATGCCGACTTAAGTACAAGAAGACTGACTCTTCTAACTGTCTATGTTTTGAACCATTCCTGTGACACTAGTTGTAGATTCCGATGCATCACTTCAGGTTTACTGTATCCCTTGGACCTTGTAATTGTTGATGAAACACAGAAATTGCATCGGAATTAAATAGAAAAGGCACAATTACGACTTAAGTACAAGAAGACTAACTCTTCTTACTGACTATGTTTTGAACTATTCCTGTGACACTGGTTATAGGTTCCGATGATTCACTTCAGGTTTACTGTATCCCTTGGACCTTCTTATTGACGATGAAGGACAGAAATTGCATCGGAATTAAATACAAAAGGCGAAATGAAGACTTAAGTACACGAAGACTGACTCGTCTTACTGTCTATGTTTTGACCCATTCCTGTGACACTAGTTATAGATTCCGATGCTACACTCCAGGTTTACTCTATCCCTTGGACCTTCTTACTGACGATGAAACACAGATATTGCATCGGAATTAAATACAAAAGGTACAATGCCGACTTAAGGACAAGAAATCTGACTTTTCATACCAAGTATGTATTGAACCATTCGTGTGACACTAGCTATAGATTTCGATGCTTCACTGCAGGTTTATTGTATCCCTCTGACCTTCTTATTGACGATGAAACACAGAACTTGCATCGGAATTAAATAGAAAAGTCACAATGTCGACCTAAGTACAAGAAGACTGACTCTTCTTACTGTCTATGTTTTGAACCATTCCTGTGACACTAGGTATAGGTTCCGATGCTTCACTCCAGGTTTACTGTATCTCTTGGACCTTCTTATTGACGATGATACACAGAAATTGCATCGGATTGAAATAGAAAAGGCACAATGCTGACTTAAGTACAAGAAGACTGACCCTTCCTACTGTCTATGTTTTGAACCATTCCTGTGACACTAGTTATAGATTCCGATTCTTCACTTCAGGTTTACTGTATCCCTCTGACCTTATTGCCGATGAACCACAGAAATTGCATCGGAATTAAATATAAAAGGCACAATACCGACTTAAGGACAAGAAGACTGACTCTTCTTACTGACTATGTTTTGAACCATTCCTGAGACACTAGTTATAGATTCCGATGCTTCACTTCAGGTTTACTGTATCCCTCTGACCTTCTTATTGCGGTGAAACACAGAAATTGCATCGGAATTAAATACGAAAGGCACAATGCAAACTTAAGTACAAGTAGACTGACTCTTCCTACTGACTATGTTTTGAACCATTCCTGTGACAGTAGTTATAGATTCCGATGCTTCACTTCAGGTTTACTGTATCCCTTGGACCTTCTTATTGACGATGAAACACAGAAATTGCATCGGAATTAAATACAAAAGACACAATGCCGACTTAAGTACAAGAAGACTGACTCTTCTTACACGCTATGCTTTGAACCATTCCTGTTACACTAGTTATAGATTCCGATGCTTCACTTTAGGTTTACTGTATCCCTTGGACCTACTTATTGACGATGAAACACAGAAATTGCATCGGAATTCAATACAAAAGGCACAATGCCGTCTTAAGCACAAGAAGACTGACTCTTCTTACTGACTATGCTTTGTACCATTCCTGTGACACTAGTTATAGATTCCGATGCTTCACTTCAGGTTTACTGTATCCCTCTGACCTTCTTAGTGACGATGAAACACAGAAATTGCATCGGAAATAAATACAAAAAGCACAACGCCGACTTAAGTACAAGAATACTGACTCATCTTACAGTCTATGATTAGAACCGTCCCTGTGACACTAGTTATAGATTCCGATGCTTCTCTCCAGGTTTACTGTATCCCTTGGACCTTCTTATAGACGATGAAACACAGAAATTGCATCGGAATTAAATACAAAAGGCACAATGCCGAATTAAGTACAAGAAGACTGACTCTTCTTACCGTCTATTTTTGAACCAGTCCTGTGACACTAGGTATAGACTCCGATGCTTCACTCCAGGTTTACTGTATCCCGTGGACCGTCTTATTGGCGATGAAACACAGAAATTGCGTCGGAATTAAATACAAAAGGTACAATGCCGACTTAAGTAAAAGAAGTCAGACTCTTCTGACTGTCTATGATTTGAACCATTCCTGTGACACTACTTATAGATTCCGATGCTTCACTCCAGGTTTACTGTATCCCTTGGACATTCTTATTGACGATGAGACACAGAAATTGCATCAGAATCAAATAGAATACGCACAATGATGACTTTAGTGCAAGAAGACCTACTATTCTTACTGACTATGCTTTGAACCTTTCCTGTGACACTAGTTATAAATTCCGATGCTTCACGTCAGGTTTACTGTTTCCCTTGGACCTTCTTATTGACGATGAAACACAGAAATTGCATCGGAATTAAATACATAAGGCACAATGCAGAATTAAGTACAACAAGACTGACTCTTCTTACTGTCTATGTTTTGAACCATTCCTGTGACTCTAGTTATAGATTCCGATGCTTCACTCCAGGTTTACTGTATCCCTTGGACCTTCTTATTGACGATGAAACACAGAAATTGAATCGGAATTAAATACAAAACGCACAATGCCGACTTAAAGACAAAAAGATTGACTCTTCTTACTGACTATGATTTGAACCATTCCTGTGACACTAGCTACAGATTCCGATGCTTCACTTCAGGTTTACTGTATCCCTCTGACCTTCTTATTGACGAAGAAACACAGAAATTGCATCGGAATAAAATACAAAAGGCACAATGCCGACTTAAGTACAAGAAGACTGACTCTTCTCACTGTCTATGTTTTGAACCATTCCATTGACACCAGTTATAGATTCCGATGCTTCACTCCAGGTTTACTGTATCCCTTGGACCTTGTTATTGACGATGAAACATAGAAATCGCATCGGA
The DNA here is from genome assembly GCF_021461385.2 of Schistocerca piceifrons. Taxonomy (NCBI): domain Eukaryota; kingdom Metazoa; phylum Arthropoda; class Insecta; order Orthoptera; family Acrididae; genus Schistocerca; species Schistocerca piceifrons. The sequence goes on along the minus strand of NW_025728003.1, from coordinate 243,023 downwards.
ATTAAATAGAAAAGGTACAATGCCGACTTAAGTACAAGAACACTGACTCTTATTACTGACTATGTTTCAACCATTCCTGTGACAATAGTTATAGATTCCGATGCTTCACCTCAGGTTTACTGTATCCCTTGGATCTTCTTATTGACGATGAACCACAGAAATTGCATCGGAATTAAACACAAAAGGCAAAATGCCGACTTAAGTACACGAGGACTGACTCTTCTTACTGTCTATGATTTGAACCATTCCTGTGACACTAGTTATAGATTCCGATGCTACACTCCAGGTATACTGTATCCCTCTGACCTTCTTATTGACGATGAAACACAGAAATTGCATCGGAATTAAATACAATAGGCACAATGCCGACTTAAGGACAAGAAGACTGACTCTTCTTACTGTCTATGATTTGAACCATTCCATTGCCACCAGTTATAGATTCCGATGCTTCACTTCAGGTTTGCTGTATCCCTCTGACCTTCTTATTGACGATGAAACACAGAAATTGGATCGGAACTAAATAGAAAAGCACAATGTCGACTTAAGTACAAGAAGACTGACTCTTCTTACTGTCTATTATTTGAACCATTCCTGTGACACTAGTTATAGATTCCAATGCTTCACTAAAGGTTTACTGTATCCCTTGGACCTGCTTATTGACGATGAAACACAGAAATTGCATCGGAATTAAATACAAAAGGCACAATGCCGACTTAAGTACATGAAGACCGACTCTTCCTACTGACGATGCTTTGAACCACTCCTGTGACACTAGTTATAGATTCCCATGCTTCACTCCAGGTTTACTGTATCCCTTGGTCCTTCTTATTGACGATCAAACACAGAAATTGCATCGGAAATAAATACAAAAGGCACAATGCCGACTTAAGGACAAGAAGACTGACTCTTATTACTGACTATATTTTGAACCATTCCTGTGACACTAGCTATAGATTCCGATGCTTCACTTCAGGTTTACTGTATCCCCTGGACCTTCTTATTGACGATGAAACACAGAAATTGCATCGGAATTAAATACAAAAGACAAAATGCCAACTTAAGTACACGAAGACTGACTCTTCTTACAGTCTATGATTTGAACCATTCCTGTGACACTAGTTATAGGCTCCGATGCTACACTCCTGGTTTACTGTATCCCATGGACCTTCTTATTGACGATGAAACACAGAAATTGCATCGGAATTAAATAGAAATGGCACAATGCCGACTTAAGTACAAGAAGACTGACTCTTCTAACTGTCTATGTTTTGAACCATTCCTGTGACACTAGTTGTAGATTCCGATGCATCACTTCAGGTTTACTGTATCCCTTGGACCTTCTAATGGTTGATGAAACACAGAAATTGCTTCGGAATTAAATAGAAAAGGCACAATTACGACTTAAGTACAAGAAGACTGACTCTTCTTACTGACTATGTTTTGAACTATTCCTGTGACACTGGTTATAGGTTCCGATGATTCACTTCAGGTTTACTGTATCCCTTGGACCTTCTTATTGACGATGAAGGACAGAAATTGCATCGGAATTAAATACAAAAGGCGAAATGAAGACTTAAGTACACGAAGACTGACTCGTCTTACTGTCTATGTTTTGACCCATTCCTGTGACACTAGTTATAGATTCCGATGCTACACTCCAGGTTTACTCTATCCCTTGGACCTTCTTACTGACGATGAAACACAGATATTGCATCGGAATTAAATACAAAAGGTACAATGCCGACTTAAGGACAAGAAATCTGACTTTTCATACCGAGTATGTATTGAACCATTCCTGTGACACTAGCTATTGATTTCGATGCTTCACTGCAGGTTTATTGTATCCCTCTGACCTTCTTATTGACGATGAAACACAGAACTTGCATCGGAATTAAATAGAAAAGTCACAATGTCGACCTAAGTACAAGAAGACTGACTCTTCTTACTGTCTATGTTTTGAACCATTCCTGTGACACTAGTTATAGGTTCCGATGCTTCACTCTAGGTTTACTGTATCTCTTGGACCTTCTTATTGACGATGATACACAGAAATTGCATCGGATTGAAATAGAAAAGGCACAATGCTGACTTAAGTACAAGAAGACTGACCCTTCCTACTGTCTATGTTTTGAACCATTCCTGTGACACTAGTTATAGATTCCGATTCTTCACTTCAGGTTTACTGTATCCCTCTGACCTTATTGCCGATGAACCACAGAAATTGCATCGGAATTAAATATAAAAGGCACAATACCGACTTAAGGACAAGAAGACTGACTCTTCTTACTGACTATGTTTTGAACCATTCCTGAGACACTAGTTATAGATTCCGATGCTTCACTTCAGGTTTACTGTATCCCTCTGACCTTCTTATTGCGGTGAAACACAGAAATTGCATCGGAATTAAATACGAAAGGCACAATGCAAACTTAAGTACAAGTAGACTGACTCTTCCTACTGACTATGTTTTGAACCATTCCTGTGACAGTAGTTATAGATTCCGATGCTTCACTTCAGGTTTACTGTATCCCTTGGACCTTCTTATTGACGATGAAACACAGAAATTGCATCGGAATTAAATACAAAAGACACAATGCCGACTTAAGTACGAGAAGACTGACTCTTCTTACACGCTATGCTTTGAACCATTCCTGTTACACTAGTTATAGATTCCGATGCTTCACTTCAGGTTTACTGTATCCCTTGGACCTACTTATTGACGATGAAACACAGAAATTGCATCGGAATTCAATACAAAAGGCGCAATGCCGTCTTAAGCACAAGAAGACTGACTCTTCTTACTGACTATGCTTTGTACCATTCCTGTGACACTAGTTATAGATTCCGATGCTTCACTTCAGGTTTACTGTATCCCTCTGACCTTCTTAGTGACGATGAAACACAGAAATTGCATCGGAAATAAATACAAAAAGCACAACGCCGAATTAAGTACAAGAATACTGACTCATCTTACTGTCTATGATTTGAACCGTCCCTGTGACACTAGTTATAGATTCCGATGCTTCTCTCCAGGTTTACTGTATCCCTTGGACCTTCTTATAGACGATGAATCACAGAAATTGCATGGGAATTAAATACAAAAGGCACAATGCCGAATTAAGTACAAGAAGACTGACTCTTCTTACCGTCTATTTCTGAACCAGTCCTGTGACACTAGGTATAGACTCCGATGCTTCACTCCAGGTTTACTGTATCCCGTGGACCGTCTTATTGGCGATGAAACACAGAAATTGCGTCGGAATTAAATACAAAAGGCACAATGCCGACTTAAGTAAAAGAAGTCTGACTCTTCTGACTGTCTATGATTTGAACCATTCCTGTGACACTACTTATAGATTCCGATGCTTCACTCCAGGTTTACTGTATCCCTTGGACATTCTTATTGACGATGAGACACAGAAATTGCATCAGAATCAAATAGAATACGCACAATGATGACTTTAGTGCAAGAAGACCTACTATTCTTACTGACTATGCTTTGAACCTTTCCTGTGACACTAGTTATAGATTCCAATACTTCACTAAAGGTTTACTGTATCCCTTGGACCTGCTTATTGACGATGAAACACAGAAATTGCATCGGAATTAAATACAAAAGGCACAATGCCGACTTAAGTACATGAAGACCGACTCTTCCTACTGACGATGCTTTGAACCACTCCTTTGACACTAGTTATAGATTCCCATGCTTCACTCCAGGTTTACTGTATCCCTTGGTCCTTCTTATTGACGATCAAACACAGAAATTGCATCGGAAATAAATACAAAAGGCACAATGCCGACTTAAGGACAAGAAGACTGACTCTTATTACTGACTATATTCTGAACCATTCCTGTGACACTAGCTATAGATTCCGATGCTTCACTTCAGGTTTACTGTATCCCCTGGACCTTCTTATTGACGATGAAACACAGAAATTGCATCGGAATTAAATACAAAAGACAAAATGCCAACTTAAGTACACGAAGACTGACTCTTCTTACAGTCTATGATTTGAACCATTCCTGTGACACTAGTTATAGACTCCGATGCTACACTCCTGGTTTACTGTATCCCATGGACCTTCTTATTGACGATGAAACACAGAAATTGCATCGGAATTAAATACAAAATTCACAACGCCGACTTAAGGATAAGAAGACTGGCTCTTCTTACTGACTTTGTTTTGAACAATTCCTGTGACACTAGTTATACATTCCGATTCTTCACTTCAGGTTTACTGTATCGCTTGGACCGTCCTATTGACGATGAAACACAGAAATTGCATCGGAATTAAATACAAAAGGCACAGTGTCGACTTATGTACAAGAAGACTGACTCTTCCTACAGTCTATGTTTTGAACCATTCCTGTGTCACTAGTTATAGATTACGATGCTTCACTTCAGGTTTACTGTATCCCTTGGACCTTCTTATTGACGATGAAACACAGAAATTGCATCGGAATTAAATACAAATGGCACAATGCCGACATAAGTACATGAAGACCAACTCTTCCTACTGACTATGTTTGAACCGTTCCTGTGACACTAGTCATAGATTCCGATGCTTTACTTGAGGTTTACTGTATCCCTTGGACCTTCTTATTGACGATGAAACACAGAAATTGCATCGGAATTAAATAGAAAAGGCACAATGCCGACGTAAGTACAAGAAGACTGACTCTTCTTACTGACTATGTTTTGACCATTCCTGTGACACTAGTTATAGATTCCGATGCTTCACTTCAGGTTTACTGTATCCCCTGGACCTTCTTATTGACGATGAAACACAGAAATTGCATCGGAATTAAAAACAAAAGGCACAATGGCGACTTAAGGATAAGAAGACTGGCCCTTCTTACTGACTTTGTTTTGAACCATTCCTGTGACACTAGTTATAGATTCCGATGCCTCACTTCACTTTTACTGTATCCCTTGGACCTTCTTATTGACGATGAATCGCAGAAATTGCATCGGAATTAAATACAAAAGGCACAACGCCGTCTTAAGTACACGAAGTCTGACCCTTCTTACTGTCTATGCTTTGAACCGTTCCTGTGACACTAGTTATAGATTCCGATGCGTCATTTCACGTTTACTGCATCCCTTGGACCTTCTTATTTACGATGAAATACAGAAATTGCATCGGAATTAAACACAAAAGGCGGAATGCCGACTTAAGTACAAAAAGACGGACTCCTCTTACTGACTATGATTTGAACCATTCCTGTGACGCTAGTTATAGATTCCGATGCTTCACTTCAGGTTTACTGTATCCCTCTGACATTCTTTTTGACGATGAAACACAGAAATTGCATCGGAGTTAAATAGAAAAGGCACAATGCCGACTTAAGTACAAGAAGACTGACTCTTCCCACTGTCTATGTTTTGAACCATTCCTGTGACACTAGTTATAGATTCCCATGCTTCACTTGAGGTTTACTGTATCCCTTGGACCTTCTTATTGACGATGAAACACAGAAATTGCATCGGAATTAAGTAGAAAAGGCACAATGCCGATTTAAGTACAAGAAGACTGACTCTTCCCACTGTCTATGTTTTGAACCATTCTTGTGACACTAGTTATAGATTCCGATGCTTCACTTGAGGTTTACTGTATCCCTTGGACCTTCTTATTGACGATGAAACACAGAAATTACTTTGGAATTAAATAGAAAAGGCACAATGCCGAGTTAAGTACAAGACAACTGACTTTTCTTACTGTCTATGCTTTGAATATTCCTGTGACACTAGTAATAGATTCTGATGCTTCACCTCAGGTTTACTGTATACCTTGGACCTTCTTATTGACCATGAAACTCAGAAATTGCATCAGAATCAAATAGAATATGCACAATGATGACTTTAGTGCAAGAAGACTTACTATTCTTACTGACTATGCTTTGAACCATTCCTGTGACACTAGTTATAGATTCCGATGCTTCACTTCAGGTTTATTGTATCCCTTGGACCTGCTTATTGACGATGAAACACAGAAATTGCCTCGGAATTAAATACAAAAGGCACAATACCGACTTAAGTACAGGAAGACTGACTCTTCCTACTGTCTATGTTTTGAACCATTCCTGTGACACTAGTTTTAGATTCCGATGCTTCACTTCAGGTTTGCTGTATCCCTCTGACCTGCTTATTGACGATGAAACACAGAAATTGCATCGGAATTAAATAGAAAAGGCACAATGTCGACTTAAGTACAAGAAGACAGACTCTTCTTACTGTCTATTTTTTGAACCATTCCTGTGACACTATTTATAGATTCCAATGCTTCACTAAAGGTTTACTGTATCCCTTGGACCTGCTTATTGACGATGAAACACAGAAATTCCATCGGAATTAAATACAAAAGGCACAATGCAGACTTAAGTACATGAAGACCGACTCTTCCTACTGACGATGGTTTGAACCACTCCTGTGACACTAGTTATAGATTCCGATGCTTCACTCCAGGTTTACTGTATCCCTTGGTCCTTCTTATTGACGATGAAACACAGAAATTGCATCGGAATTAAATACAAAACGCACAATGCCGACTTAAGGACAAGAAGATCGACTCTTATTACTGACTATATTTTGAACCATTCCTGTGACACTAGATATAGATTCCGATGCGTCACTTCAGGTTTACTGTATCCCCTGGACCTTCGTATTGACGATGAAACACAGAAATTGCATCGGAATTAAATACAAAAGGCAAAATGCCGACTTAAGTACACGAAGACTGACTCTTCTTACAGTCTATGATTTGAACCATTCCTGTGACACTAGTTATAGACTCCGATGCTACACTCCTGGTTTACTGTATCCCATGGACCTTCTTATTGACGATGAAACACAGAAATTGCATCGGAATTAAATACAATATTCACAATGCCGACTTAAGGATAAGAAGACTGGCTCTTCTTACTGACTTTGTTTTGAACCATTCCTGTGACACTAGTTATACATTCCGATTCTTTACTTCAGGTTTAATGTATCGCTTGGATAGTCCTATTGACGATGAAACACAGAAATTGCATCGGAATTAAATACAAAAGGCACAATGCCGACATAAGTACATGAAGACCAACTCTTCCTACTGACTATGTTTGAACCGTTCCTGTGACATTAGTCATAGATTCCGATGCTTCACTTGAGGTTTACTGTATCCCTTGGACCTTCTTATTGACGATGAAACACAGAAATTGCATCGGAATTAAACACAAAAGGCAGAATGCCGACTTAAGTACAAAAAGACGGACTCCTCTTACTGACTATGATTTGTACCATTCCTGTGACACTAGTTATAGATTCCGATGCTTCACTTCAGGTGTAGTGTATCCCCTGGACCTTCTTATTGACGATGAAACACAGAAATTGCATCGGAATTAAATAGAAAAGGCACAATGCCGACTTAAGTACAAGAAGACTGACTCTTCCCACTGTCTATGTTTTGAACCATTCTTGTGACACTAGTTATGGATTCCGATGCTTCACTTGAGGTTTACTGTATCCCTTGGACCTTCTTATTGACGATGAAACACAGAAATTGCTTTGGAATTAAATAGAAAAGGCACAATGCCGAGTTAAGTACAAGACAACTGACTTTTCTTACTGTCTATGCTTTGAATATTCCTGTGACACTAGTAATAGATTCTGATACTTCACCTCAGGTTTAATGTATCCCTTGGACCTTCTTATTGACCATGAAACACAGAAATTGCATCGGAATTAAATACAAAAGGCACAATGCCGACTTAAGTACAAGAAGACTGACACTTCTTACTGACTATGATTTGAACCATTCCTGTGACACTAGTTATAGATTGCAATGCTTCACTTCAGGTTTACTTTATCCCTCTGACCTTCTAATTGACGAAGAAACACAGAAATTGCATCGGAATTAAATACAAAAGGCAGAATGCCGACTTAAGTACAAGAAGACTGACTCTTCTTACTGTCTATATTTTGAACCATTCCTGTGACACTAGTAATCGATTCCGATGCTTCACTGCAGGTCTACTGTATCCCTTGGGTTTTCTTTTTGACGATGAAACACAGAGATTGCATCGGAATGAAATACAAAATGCACAATGCCGACTTAAGTACAAGACGTCTGACTCTTCTTACTGTCTATGTTTTGAACCATTACTGTGACACTAGTTATAGATTCCGATGCTTCACTCCAGGTTTTCTGTAACCCCTTGGACCTTCTTATTGACGATGAAACACAGAAATTGCATCGGAATTAAATACAAAAGGAAGAATGCCGACTTAAGTACAAGAAGACTGACTCTTCTTACTGTCTATGATTTGAAACATTCCATTGACACTAGTTATAGATTCCGATGCTTCACTCCAGGTTTACTGTATCCCTTGGACCTTGTTATTGACGATGAAACACAGAAATTGCATCGGAATTAAATAGAAAAGGCACAATGCCGACTCAAGTGCAAGAAGATTGACTCTTCTTACTGATTATGTTTTGACCATTCCTGTGACACTAGTTATAGATTCCGATGCTTCACTTCAGGTTTACTGTATCCCCTGGACCTTCTTAGTGACGATGAAACACAGAAATTGCATCGGAATTAAATACAAAAGGCACAATGCCGACTTAACGATAAGAAGACTGGCTCTTCTTACTGACTTTGTTTTGAACCATTCCTGTGACACTAGTTATAGATTCCGATGCTTCACTTCAGGTTTACTGTATCCCTTGGACCGTCCTATTGACGATGAAACACAGAAATTGCATCGGAATTAAATACAAAAGGCACAGTGCCGACTTAAGTACAAGAAGACTGACTCTTCCTACAGTCAATGTTTTGAACCATTCCTGTGTCACTAGTTATAGATTACGATGCCTCACTTCAGGTTTACTGTATCCCTTGGACTTTCTTACTGACGATGAAACTCAGAAATTGCATCGGAATTAAATACAAAAGGCACAATGCCGACATAAGTACATGAAGACAAACTCTTCCTACTGACTATGTTTGAAACGTTCCTGTGACACTAGTTATAGATTCCAATGCTTCACTTGAGGTTTACTGTATCCCTTAGACCTTCGTATTGACGATGAAACACAGAAATTGCATCGGAATTAAATAAATAAGAGCACAATGCCGACTTAAGTGGAAGAAGACTTACTCATCTTACTGTCTATGCTTTGAACCATTCCTGTGACCCTAGTTATAGATTCGGATGCTTCACTTCAGGTTTACTGTATCCCTGTGACCTTCTTATTGACGATGAAACACAGAAATTGCATCGGAATTAAATACAAAAGGCACAATGCCGTCTTAAGTACAAGATGACCGACCCCTCTTACTGTCTATGTTTTGAACCATTCCTGTGACACTAGTTATAGATTCCGATGCGTCATTTCAGGTTTACTGTATCCCTCGGACCTTCTTATTGACGATAAAACACAGAAATTGCATCGGAATTAAATACAAAAGCCTCAATGCCGACTTAAGTACAAGAAGACTGACTCTTCTTACTGACTATGATTTGAACCATTCCTGTGACACTAGTTATAGATTGCAATGCTTCACTTCAGGTTTACTGTATCCCTCTGACCTTCTTATTGACGATTAAACACAGAAATTGCATCGGAATTAAATACAAAAGGCACAATGCCGACTTAAGTACAAGAAGACTGACTCTTTTACTGTCTATGTTTTGTACCATTTCTGTGACACTGGTTATAGAGTCCGATGCTTCACTTCAGGTTTACTGTATCCCTTGGGCCTTCTTAGTGACGATGAATCACAGAAATTGCATCGGAATTAAATACAAAAGGCACAATGCCGACTTAAGTACAAGGAGACTGACTCTTCTTACTGTCTATATTTTGAACCAGTCCAGTGACACTAGTGATCGATTCCGATGCTTCACTGCAGGTCTACTGTATCCCCTGGGTCTTCTTTTTGACGATGAAGCACAGAAATTGCATCGGAATTAAATACAAAAGGCACAATGCCGACTTAAGTACAAGACGTCTGACTCTTCTTACTGTCTATGTTTTGAACCATTACTGTGTCACTAGTTATAGATTCCGATGCGTCATTTCAGGTTTACTGTATCCCCTGGACCTTTTTATTGACGATGAAACACAGAAATTGCATCGGAATTAAATACAAAAGGCACAACGCCGTCTTAAGTACAAGAAGACTGACTCTTCTTACTGTCAATGTTTTGAACCATTCCATTGACACTAGTTATAGATTCCGATGCTTCACTCCAGGTTTACTGTATCCCTTGGACCTTGTTAATGACGATGAAACACAGAAATAACTTCGGAAATAAATACAAAAGGCACAATGCCGACTTAAGGACATGAAGACTGACTCTTCTCACTGGCTTTGTTTTGAACCATTCCTGTGACACTAGTTATAGATTCCAATGCTTCACTCCAGGTTTACCGTATCCCTTGGACCTGCTTATTGACGATGAAACACTGAAATTGCATCGGAATTAAATACAAAAGGCACAATGCCGACTTAATTACATGAAGACCGACTCTTCCTACTGACGATGTTTGAACCATTCCTGTGACACTAGTTATAGATTCCGATGCTTCACTTGAGGTTTACTGTATCCCTTGGACCTTCTTATTGACGGTGAAACACAGAAATTGCATCGGAATTAAATCCAAAAGGCAGAATGCCTATTTAAGGACAAGAAGACTGACTCTTATTACTGACTATATTTTGAACCATTCCTGTGACACTAGCTATAGATTCCGATGCTTCACTTCAGGTTTACTGTATCCCTCTGACATTCTTATTGTCGATGAAACACAGAAATTGCATCGGAATTAAATACAAAAGGAAGAATGCCGACATAATTACAAGAAGACTGACTCTTCTTACTGTCTATGTTTTGAACCATTCCATTGACACTAGTTATAGCTTCCGATGCTTCACTCGAGGTTTACTGTATCCCTTGGACCTTGTTATTGACGATGAAACACAGAAATTGCATCGGAAATAAATAGAAAAGGCACAATGCCTACTTAAGTACAAGAAGACTGACTCTTCTTACTGACTATGTTTTGACCATTCCTGTGACACTAGTTATAGATTCCGATGCTTCACTTCAGGTTTACTGTATCCCCTGGACCTTCTTATTGACGATGAAACACAGAAATTGCATCGGAATTAAATACAAAAGGCAAAATGCCCACTCAAGTACACGAAGACTGACTCTTCTTACAGTCTATGATTTGAACCATTCCTGTGACACTAGTTATAGACTCCGATGCTACACTTCAGGTTTACTGTATCCCATGGACCTTCTTATTGACGATGAAACACAGAAATTGCATCGGAATTCAATACAAAAGGCACAATGCCGACTTAAGTACAAGACGTCTGACTCTTCTTACTGTCTATGCTTTGAACCATTACTGTGACACTAGTTATAGATTCCGATGCTTCACTCCAGGTTTACTGTAACCCCTTTGACCTTCTTATTGAAGATGAAACACATAAATTGCAGCGGAACTAAATACAAGAGGCACAATGCCGACTTAAGGACAAGAAGACTGACTCTTCTTACTGACTATGCTTTGAACCATTCCTGTGACACTAGTTATGGATCCCGATGCTTAACTTCAGGATTACTGTATCCCTTGGACCTTGATAGTGACGATGAAACACAGAAATTGCATCGGAAATAAATACAAAAACACAACGCCGACTTAAGTACAGGAATACTGACTCATCTTACAGCTTATGTTTTGAACCGACCCTGTGACACTAGTTAAAGATTATGATGCTTCACTCCTGGTTTACTGTATCCCTTGGACCTTCTTATTGACGATGAAACACAGAAATTGCATCGGAATTAAATACAAAGGGCACAATGCCGACTTAAGTACACGAAGACTGACTCTTCTTACTCACTATGATTTGAACCATTCCTGTGACCCTAGTTATGGATTCCGATGCTTCACTTCAGGATTACTGTATCCCTTGGACCTTCTTATTGACGATGAAACACAGAAATTGCATCAGATTTAAATAGAAAATGCACAATGATGACTATAGTACAAGAAGACTTACTATTCTTCCAGACTATGTTTTGAACCATTCCTGTGACACTTGTTATAGATTACGATACTTCACTTCAGGATTACTGTATCCCTCTGACCTTCTTATTGACGATGAAACACAGAAATTGAATCGGAATTAAATACAAAAGGCACAATGCCGAATTAAGTACAAGAAGACTGATTCTTCTTACTGTCTATTTTTGAACCAGTCCTGTGACACTAGTTATAGACTCCGATGCTTCACTCCAGGTTTACTGTATCCCTTGTACCTTCTTATTGACGATGAATCACAGAAATTGCATCGGAATTAAATACAAAAGGCACAATGCCGACTTAAGTAAAAGAAGTCTGACACTTCTTACTGTCTATGATTTGAACCATTCCTGTGACACTAGTTATAGATTCCGTTGCTTCACTCCAGGTTTACTGTATCCCTTGGACCTTCTTATTGACGATGAAACACAGAAATTGCATCAGATTTAAATAGAAAATGCACAATGATGACTATAGTACAAGAAGACTTACTATTCTTCCAGACTATGTTTTGAACCATTCCTGTGACACTTGTTATAGATTACGATACTTCACTTCAGGATTACTGTATCCCTCTGACCTTCTTATTGACGATGAAACACAGAAATTGACCCGGAATTAAATACAAAAGGCACAATGTCGACTTAAGTACAAGAAGACTGACTCTTCTTACTGTCTATGATTTGAACCATCCCTGTGATACTAGTTATAGATTCCGATGCTTCACTCCAGGTTTACTGTATCCGTAGGACCTTCTTATTGACGATGAAACACAGAAATTGCATCGGAATTAAATACAAACGGCACAATGCCGACTTAAGTACAAGAAGACTGACTTTTCTTACCTTGTTTTGAACCGTTCCTGTGACACTAGTTATAAATTCCGATGCTTCACTTCAGGTTTACTGTACCCCTTGGACCTTCCTATTGACGATGAAACTCACAAATTGCATCGGAATTAAATACAAACGGCACAATGCAGAATTAAGTACAAGAAGACTGACTCTTCCTACTGTCTATGGTTTGAACCATTCCATTGACACTAATTATAGATTCCGATGCTTCACTCCAGGTTTACTGTATCCCTTGGACCTTCTTATTGACGATGAAACACAGAAATTGCATCGGAATTAAATAGAAAAGGCACAATGTCGACTTAAGTACAAGAAGACTGACTCATCTTACTGACTATGATTTGAACCATTCCTGTCACACTAGTTATAGATTCCTATGCTTCACTCCAGGTTTATTGTATCCCTTGGACCTTCTTATTGACGATGAAACACAGAAATTGCATCGGAATTAAATACAAAAGGCACAATGCCGGCTTAAGTATATGAAGACCGAATCTTCCTACTGAATATGTTTTGAACCATTCCTGTGACACTAGTTATATATTCCGATGCCTCACTTGAGGTTTACTGTATCCCTTGGACCTTCTTATTGACGATGAAACACTGAAATTGCATCGGAATTTAATACAATAGGCACAAAGCCGACTTAAGTACAAAAAGACTGAGTCTTCTTACGTTCTATGCTTTGAAGCATTCCTGTGACACTAGTTATAGATTCCGATGCTTTACTCCAAGTTTACTGCATCCCTTGGACACTCTTATTGACGATGAAACACAGAAATTGCATCGGAATGAAATAGAAAAGCACAATGCCGACTTAAGTACAAGAAGACTGACTCTTCTTACTGTCTGTGTTTTGAACCATTCCATTGACACTAGTTATAGATTCAGATGCTTCACTCCAGGTTTACTGTATCCCTTGGACCTTGTTATTGACGATGAAACACAGAAATTGCATCGGAATTAAATAGAAATGGCACAATGCCGACTTAAGTACAAGAAGACTGACTCTTCTTACTGACTATGTTTTGAACCATTCCTGTGACACTAGTTATAGATTCCGATGCTTCACTTCCGGTTTACTGTATCCCCTGGACCTTCGTATTGACGATGAAACACAAAATTCCATCGGAATTAAATACAAAAGTCACAAGCCGACTTAAGTACACGAAGAATGATTCTTCTTACAGTCTATGATTTGAACCATTCCTGTAACACTAGTTATAGATTCCGATGTTACACTCGAGGTTAACTGTATCCCATGGACCTACCTATTGACGATGAAACACAGAAATTGCATCGGAATTAAATACAAAAGGCACAATGCCGACTTATGGATAAGAAGACTGACTCTTCTTACTGACTTTGTTTGAACCATTTCTGTGACAGTAGTAATAGAATTCGATGCTTCACTTCAGGTTTACTGTATCCCTTGGACCGTCATATTGACGATGAAACACAGAAATTGCATCGGAATTAAATACAAAAGGCACAGTGACGACTTAAGTACAAGAAGACTGACTCTTCCTACAGTGTATGTTTTAAACCATTCCTGTGTCACTAGTTATAGATTACGATGCTTCACTTCAGGTTTACTGTATCCCTTGGACCTTCGTATTGACGATGAAACACAGAAATTGCATCGGAATTAAATACAAAAGGCACAATTCCGACTTAGGTACATGAAGACCAACACTTCCTACTGACTATGTTTGATCCGTTCCTGTGACACTAGTTAAAGATTCCGAATCTTCACTTGAGGTTTACTGTATCCCTTGGACCTTCTTCTTGACGATGAAACACAGAAATTGCATCGGAATTAAATACCAAAGGCTCATTGCCGATTAAGGTACAAGGAAGACTGACTCTTCTTACTGTCTATGTTTGGAACCATTCCTGTGAAACTAGTTATAGATTCCGATGCTTCACTCCAGGTTTACTGTATCCCTTGGACCATCTTATTGACGATGAAATACAGAAATTGTATTGGAATTAAATACAAAAGGCACAATGCCGTCTTAAGTAAAAGAAGTCTGACACTTCTTACTGTCTATGATTTGAACCATTCCTGTGACACTAGTTATAGATTCCGATGCTTCACTCCAGGTTTACTGTATCCCTTGGACCTTCTTAATGACGATGAAACACAGAAATTGCATCAGATTTAAATAGGAAATGCACAATGATGACTTTAGTACAAGTAGACTTACTATTCTTCCAGACTATGTTTTGAACCATTCCCGTGACACTTGTTATGGATTACGATACTTCACTTCAGGATTACTGTATCCCTTTGACCTTCTTATTGACGATGAAACACAGAAATTGACCCGGAATTAAATACAAACGGCTCAATGCAGAATTAAGTACAAGAAGACTGACTCTTCTTACTGTCTATGTTTTGAACCATTCCATTGACACTAATTAGAGATTCCGATACTTCACTCCAGGTTTACTGTATCCCTTGGACCTTCTTATTGACGATGAAACACAGAAATTGCATCGGAACTAAATACAATAGGCACAATGCCGACTTAAGTACAAGAAGACTGACTCTTCTTACGTTCTATGTTTTGAACCATTCCTGTGACACTAGTTATAGATTCCGATGCTTTACTCCAGGTTTACTGCATCCCAGGGAACTCTTATTGACGATGAAACACAGAAATTGCATCGGAATTAAATACAAAAGGCACAATGCCGGCTTAAGTATATGAAGACCGACTCTTCCTACTGACTATGTTTTGAACCATTCCTGTGACACTAGTTATAGATTCCGATGCTTTACTCCAAGTTTACTGTATCCCTTGGACACTCTTATTGACGATGAAACACAGAAATTGCATCGGAATTAAATAGAAAAGGCACAATGCCGACTTAAGTACAAGAAGACTGACCCTTCCTACAGTCTATGTTTTAAACCATTCCTGTGTCACTAGTTATAGATTACGATGCTTCACTTCAGATTTACTGTATCCCCTGGACCTTCTTATTGACGATGAAACACAGAAATTGCATCGGAATTAAATACAAAAGGCACAATGCCGACTTAGGTACATGAAGACCAACACTTCCTACTGACTATGTTTGATCCGTTCCTGTGACACTAGTTAAAGATCCCGAATCATCACTTGAGGTTTACTGTATCCCTTGGACCTTCTTCTTGACGATGAATCACAGAAATTGCATCGGAATTAAATATCAAAGGCACATTGCCGATTAAGGTACAAGGAAGACTGACACTTCTTACTGTCTATGTTTGGAACCATTCCTGTGAAACTAGTTATAGATTCCGATGCTTCACTCCAGGTTTACTGTATCCCTTGGACCCTCTTATTGACGATGAAATACAGAAATTGCATCGGAATTAAATACAAAAGGCACAATGCCGACTTAAGGACAAGAAGACTGACTCTTCATACTGACTATGATTTGAACCATTCCTGTGACACTAGCTATAGATTCCGATGCTTCACTTCAGGTTTACTGTATCCCTCTGACTTTCTTAATGACGATGAAACACAGAAATGTCATCGGAATTAAATACAATAGGCACAATGCCGACGGAAGTACAAGAAGACTGACTCTTCTTACTGTCTATGATGTGAACCATTCCTGTGACACTAGTTATAGATTCCGATGCTTCACTTGAGGTTTACTGTATCCTATGGACCTTCTTATTGACGATGAAACACAGAAATTGCATCGGAATTAAATACAAAAGGCAAAATGCCGACTTAAGTACAAGATGACTGACTCTTCTTACTGTCTATGTTTTGAACCATTCCTGTGACACTAGTTATAGATTCCGATGCTTCACTTCAGGTTTACTGTATCCCTCTGACCTTCTTTTTGACGATGAAACACAGAAATTGCATCGGAAGTAAATAGAAAAGGCACAATGCCGACTTAAGTACAAGAAGACTGACTCTTCCTACTGTCTATGTTTTGAACCATTCCTGTGACACTAGTTATAGATTCCGATGCTTCACTTGAGGTTTACTGTATCCTATGGACCTTCTTATTGACGATGAAAGACAGAAATTGCATCGGAATTAAATACAAAAGGCAAAATGCCGACTTAAGTACAAGAAGACTGACTCTTCTTACTGTCTATGTTTTGAACCTTTCCTGTGACACTAGTTATAGATTCCGATGCTTCACTTCAGGTTTACTGTATCCCTCTGACCTTCTTATTGACGATGAAACACAGAAATTGCAGCGGAATTAAATAGTAGAGTCACAATGGTGACTTAAGTACAAGACGACTGACTTTTCTTACTGTCTATGTTTTGAACCATTCCTGTGACACTAGTCATAGATTCCGATGCTTCACTTCAAGTTTACTGTATCCCTTGGACCTTCTTATTGACGATGATACACAGAAATTGCATCGGAATTAAATACAAAAGGCACAATGCCGTCTTAAGTACAAGAAGACTGACCTTTCTTACTGTCTATGATTTGAACCCTTCCTGTGACACTAGTTATAGATTCCGATGCATCACTTCAGGTTTACTGTATCCCTCTGACCTTCTTATTGACGATGAAACACAGAAATTGCATCGGAATTAAATACAAAAGGCTCAATGCCGACTCAAGTACAAGAAGACTGACTCCTCTTACTGACTATAATTTGAACCATTCATGTGACGCTAGTTATAGATTGCGATGCTTCACTTCAGGTTTACTGTATCCCTCTGACCTTCTTTTTGACGATGAAACACAGAAATTGCAATGGAATTAAATACAAAAGGCACATTGCCGACTTAAGTACAAGAAGACTGACTCTTCTTACTGTCTATGTTTTGAACCATTCCATTGACACTAGTTATAGATTCCGATGCTTCACTCCAGGGTTACTGTATCCCTTGGACCTTCTTATTGACGATGAAACACAGAAATTGCATCGGAATTAAATACAAAATGCACAATGCCGACATAAGTACAAGAAGACTGACTCTCCTTACTGACTATGTTTTGAACCATTCCTGTGACACTAGTTATAGATTCCGATGCTTCACTTCAGGTTTACTGAATCCCTTGGACCTTCTTATTGACGACGAAACACAGAAATTGCATCGGAATTAAATACAAAAGGCAAATCGCCGACTTAAGTACACGAAAACTGATTCTTCTTACTGTCTATGTTTTGAACCATTCCTGTGACTCTAGTTATAGATTCCGAGGCTACACTCAAGGTTTACTGTATCGTTTGGACCTTCTTATTGACGATGAAACACAGAAATTGCATCGGACTTAAATAGATAAGGCACAATGTCAACTTAAGTACAAGAAGACTGACTTTTCTTACTGTCAATGCTTTGAACCATTCCTGTGACACCAGTTATAGATTCCGATGCTTCACTCCAGGTTTACTGTATCCCTTGGACCTTGTTATTGACGATGAAACACAGAAATCTAATCGGAAATAAGTAGAAAAGGCAGAATGCCGACTTAAGTACAAGAAGACTGACTCTTCTTACTGACTATGTTTTGAACCATATCTGTGACACTCGTTATAGATTCCGATGCTTCACTTCAGGTTTACTGTATACCCTGGCCCTTCTTATTGACGATGAAACACAGAAATTGCTTCGGAATTAAATACAAAAGGCACAATGCCGACTTAAGTACAAGAAGACTGCTTCTTCCTACAGTCTATAATTTGAACCATTCCTGTGACATTAGTTATAGATTCCGATGCTTCACTTCAGGTTTAGTTTATCCCTTGGACCTTCTTACTGACGATGAAACACAGAAATTGCATCGGAATTAAATACAAAAGGCACAATGCCGACATAAGTAGATGAAGACAAACTCTTCCTACTGACTATGTTTGAAACGTTCCTGTGACACTAGTTATAGATTCCAATGCTTCACTTAAGGTTTACTGTATCCCCTAGACCTTCTTATTGACGATGAAACACAGAAATTGCATCGGAATTGAATAAATAAAGGCACAATGCCGACTTAAGTGGAAGAAGACTGACTCATCTTACTGTCTATGCATTGAACCATTCCTGTGACCCTAGTTATGGATTCGGATGCTTCACTTCAGGTTTACTGTATCCCTCTGACCTTCTTATTGACGATTAAACACAGAAATTGCATCGGAATTAAATACAAACTGCACAATGCCGACTTAAGTACAAGAAGACTGACTCTTATACTGTCTATGTTTTGTACCATTTCTGTGACACTGGTTATAGAGTCCGATGCTTCTCTTGAGGTTTACTGTATCCCTTGGGCCTTCTTAGTGACGATGAATCACAGAAATTGCATCGGAATTAAATACAAAAGGCACAATGCCGACTTAAGTACAAGAAGACTGACTCTTCTTACTGTCTATATTTTGAACCATTCCAGTGACACTAGTGATCGATTCCGATGCTTCACTGCAGGTCTACTGTATCCCTTGGGTCTTCTTTTTGACGATGAAACAGAGAAATTACATCGGAATTAAATACAAAAGGCACAATGCCGACTTAAGTACAAGATGTCTGACTCTTCTTACTGTCTATGTTTTGACCAATTACTGTGTCACTAGTTATAGATTCCGATGCGTCATTTCAGGTTTACTGTATCCCTCGGACCTTCTTATTGACGATGAAACACAGAAATTGCATCGGAATTAAATACAAAAGGCTCAATGCCGACTTAAGTACAAGAAGACTGACTCTTATACTGTCTATGTTTTGAGCCATTTCTGTGACACTAGTTATAAAGTCCGATGCTTAACATCAGGTTTACTGTATCCCTTGGACCTTCTTAGTGACGATGAATCACAGAAATTGCATCGGAATTAAATACAAAAGGCAAAATGCCGACTTAAGTACAAGAAGACTGACCCTTCTTACTGTCTATATTTTGAACCATTCCAGTGACACTTGTAATCGATTCCGATGCTTCACTGCAGGTCTAATGTATCCCTTGGGAATTCTTTTTGACGATGAAACACAGAAATTGCATCGGAATTAAATACAAAAGGCACTATGCCGACTTAAGTACAAGACGTCTGACTCTTCTTACTGTCTATGTTTGAACCATTAGTGTGACACTAGTTATAGATTCCAATGCTTCACTCCAGGTTTACTGTAACCCCTTGGACCTTCTTATTGAAAATGAAACACAGAAATTGCATCGGAATTAAATACAAAAGGAAGAATGCCGACTTAAGTACA
Organism: Schistocerca piceifrons; assembly: GCF_021461385.2. NCBI lineage: Eukaryota > Metazoa > Arthropoda > Insecta > Orthoptera > Acrididae > Schistocerca > Schistocerca piceifrons. The sequence goes on along the minus strand of NW_025728003.1, from coordinate 222,890 downwards.
AGAAGACTGACTCTTCTCGCTGTCTATGTTTTGAACCATTCCATTGACACTAGTTATAGATTCCGATGCTTCACTCCAGGTTTACTGTATCCCTTGGGCCTTGTTATTGACGATGAAACACAGAAATTGCATCGGAATTAAATAGAAAAGGCACAATGCCGACTTAAGTACAAGAAGACTGTCTAGTCTTACTGACTGTGTTTTGACCATTCCTGTGACACTAGTTATAGATTCCGATGCTTCACTTCAGGTTTACTGTATCCCCTGGACCTGTTTATTGACGATGAAACACAGAAATTGCATCGGAATTAAATACAAAAGGCACAACGCCGTCTTAAGTACAAGAAGACTGACTCTTCTTACTGTCAATGTTTTGAACCATTCCATTGACACTAGTTATAGAATCCGATGCTTCACTCCAGGTTTACTGTATCCCTTGGACCTTGTTATTGACGATGAAACACAGAAATAACTTCGGAATTAAATACAAAAGGCACAATACCGACTTAAGGACATGAAGACTGACTCTACTCACTGGCTTTGTTTTGAACCATTCCTGTGACACTAGTTATAGATTCCGATGCTTCACTTCAGGTTTATTGTGTACCTCTTACTTTCTTATTGACGATGAAACACAGAAATTGCATCGGAATTAAATAGAAATGGCACAATGACGACTTAAGTACAAGAAGACTGACTCTTCTTACTGTCTATGTTTTGAACCACTCCTGTGACACTAGTTATAGAATCCGATGCTTCACTCCAGGTTTGCTGTATACCTTGGACCAGCTTATTGACGATGAAACACAGATATTGCATCGCAATTCAATACAAATGGCACAATGCCGACTTAACTACAAGAAGACTGACACTTCCTACTGTCTATGCTTTGAACCATTTCTGTGACACTAGTTTTAGATTCCGATGCTTCACTTCAGGTTTGCTGTATCCCTCTGACCTTCTTATTGACGATGAAACACAGAAATTGCATCGGAATTAAATAGAAAAGGCACAAAGTCGACTTAAGTACAAGAAGACTGACTCTTCTTACAGTCTATGTTTTGAACCATTCCTGTGACACTAGTTATAGATTCCGATGCTTCACTTCAGGTTTACTGTATCCCTTGGACCTGCTTATTGACGATGAAACACAGAAATTGCCTCGGAATTAAATACCAAAGGCACAATGCCGACTTAAGTACAAGAAGACTGACTCTTCTTACAGTCTATGTTTTGAACCATTCCTGTGACACTAGTTATAGATTCCAATGCTTCACTCCAGGTTTACCGTATCCCTTGGACCTGCTTATTGACGATGAAACACAGAAATTGCATCGGAATTAAATACAAAAAGCACATGCCGACTTAATTGCATGAAGACCGACTCTTCCTACTGACGATGTTTGAACCATTCCTGTGACACTAGTTATAGATTCCGATGCTTCACTTGAGGTTTACTGTATCCCTTGGACCTTCTTATTGACGATTAAACACAGAAATTGCATCGGAATTAAATGCAAAAGGCAGAATGCCTAGTTAAGGACAAGAAGACTGACTCTTATTACTGACTATATTTTGAACCATTCCTGTGACACTAGCTATAGATTCCGATGCTTCACTTCAGGTTTACTGTATCCCTCTGACATTCTTATTGTCGATGAAACACAGAAATTGCATCGGAATTAAATACAAAAGGAAGAATGCCGACATAATTACAAGAAGACTGACTCTTCTTACTGTCTATGTTTTGAACCATTCCATTGACACTAATTATAGCTTCCGATGCTTCACTCGAGGTTTACTGTATCCCTTGGACCTTGTTATTGACGAGGAAACACAGAAATTGCATCGGAAATAAATAGAAAAGGCACAATGCCTACTTAAGTACAAGAAGACTGACTCTTCTTACTGACTATGTTTTGACCATTCCTGTGACACTAGTTATAGATTCCGATGCTTCACTTCAGGTTTACTGTATCCCCTGGACCTTCTTATTGACGATGAAACACAGAAATTGCATCGGAATTAAATACAAAAGGCAAAATGCCCACTCAAGTACACGAAGACTGACTCTTCTTACAGTCTATGATTTGAACCATTCCTGTGACACTAGTTATAGACTCCGATGCTACACTTCAGGTTTACTGTATCCCATGGACCTTCTTATTGACGATGAAACACAGAAATTGCATCGGAATTAAATACAAAAGGCACAATGCCGACTTAAGTACAAGACGTCTGACTCTTCTTACTGTCTATGCTTTGAACCATTACTGTGACACTAGTTATAGATTCCGATGCTTCACTCCTGGTTTACTGTAACCCCTGGGACCTTCTTATTGAAGATGAAACACATAAATTGCAGCGGAACTAAATACAAGAGGCACAATGCCGACTTAAGGACAAGAAGACTGACTCTTCTTACTGACTATGCTTTGAACCATTCCTGTGACACTAGTTATGGATCCCGATGCTTAACTTCTGGATTACTGTATCCGTTGGACCTTCTTAGTGACGATGAAACACAGAAATTGCATCGGAAATAAATACAAAAAGCACAACGCCGACTTAAGTACAAGAATACTGACTCATCTTACTGCTAATGTTTTGAACCGACCCTGTGACACTAGTTAACGATTATGATGCTTCACTCCAGGTTTACTGTATCCCTTGGACCTTCCTATTGACGATGAAACACAGAAATTGCATCGGAATTAAATATAAAGGGCACAATGCCGACTTAAGTACACGAAGACTGACTCTTCTTACTCACTATGATTTGAACCATTCCTGTGACCCTAGTTATGGATTCCGATGCTTCACTTTAGGATTACTCTATCCCTCTGACCTTCTTATTGACGATGAAACACAGAAATTGAATCGGAATTAAATACAAAAGGCACAATACCGAATTAGGTACAAGAAGACTTGTTCTTCTTACTGTCTATTTTTGAACCAGTCCTGTGACACTAGTTATAGACTTCGATGCTTCACTCCAGGTTTACTGTATCCCTTGGACCTTCTTATTGACGATGAAACACAGAAATTGCATCGGAATTAAATACAAAAGGCACAATGCCGACTTAAGTAAAAGAAGTCTGACACTACTTACTGTCTATGATTTGAACCATTCCTGTGACACTAGTTATAGATTCCGATGCTTCACTCCAGGTTTACTGTATCCCTTGGACCTTCTTATTGACGATGAAACACAGAAATTGCATCAGATTTAAATAGAAAATGCACAATGATGACTATAGTACAAGAAGACTTACTATTCTTCCAGACTATGTTTTGAACCATTCCTGTAACACTTGTTATAGATTACGATACTTCACTTCAGGATTACTGTATCCCTCTGACCTTCTTATTGACGATGAAACACACAAATTGCATCGGAATTAAATACGAACGGCACAATGCAGAATTATGTACAAGAAGACTGACTCTTCCTACTGTCTATGTTTTGAACCATTCCATTGACACTAATTATAGATTCCGATGCTTCACTCCAGGTTTACTGTATCCCTTGGACCTTCTTATTGACGATGAAACACAGAAATTGCATCGGAATTAAATACAAAAGGCACAATGCCGGCTTAAGCATATGAAGACCGAATCTTCCTACTGAATATGTTTTGAACCATTCCTGTGACACTAGTTATATATTCCGATGCCTCACTTGAGGTTTACTGTATCCCTTAGACCTTCTTATTGACGATGAAACACTGAAATTGCATCGGAATTAAATACAATAGGCACAATGCCGACTTAAGTAGAAGAAGACTGACTCTTCTTACGTTCTATGCTTTGAAGCATTCCTGTGACACTAGTTATAGATTCCGATGCTTTACTCCAGGTTTGCTGTATACCTTGGACCAGCTTATTGACGATGAAACACAGATATTTCATCGCAATTCAATACAAATGGCACAATGCCGACTTAACTACAAGAAGACTGACACTTCCTACTGTCTATGCTTTGAACCATTTCTGTGACACTAGTTTTAGATTCCGATGCTTCACTTCAGGTTTGCTGTATCCCTCTGACCTTCTTATTGACGATGAAACACAGAAATTGCATCGGAATTAAATAGAAAAGGCACAAAGTCGACTTAAGTACAAGAAGACTGACTCTTCTTACAGTCTATGTTTTGAACCATTCCTGTGACACTAGTTATAGATTCCGATGCTTCACTCCAGGTTTACTGTATCCCTTGGACCTTCTTATTGACGATGAAACACAGAAATTGCATCAGATTTAAATAGAAAATGCACAATGATGACTATAGTACAAGAAGACTTACTATTCTTCCAGACTATGTTTGAACCATTCCTGTAACACTTGTTATAGATTACGATACTTCACTTCAGGATTACTGTATCCCTCTGACCTTCTTATTGACGATGAAACACACAAATTGCATCGGAATTAAATACGAACGGCACAATGCAGAATTATGTACAAGAAGACTGACTCTTCCTACTGTCTATGTTTTGAACCATTCCATTGACACTAATTATAGATTCCGATGCTTCACTCCAGGTTTACTGTATCCCTTGGACCTTCTTATTGACGATGAAACACAGAAATTGCATCGGAATTAAATACAAAAGGCACAATGCCGGCTTAAGCATATGAAGACCGAATCTTCCTACTGAATATGTTTTGAACCATTCCTGTGACACTAGTTATATATTCCGATGCCTCACTTGAGGTTTACTGTATCCCTTAGACCTTCTTATTGACGATGAAACACTGAAATTGCATCGGAATTAAATACAATAGGCACAATGCCGACTTAAGTAGAAGAAGACTGACTCTTCTTACGTTCTATGCTTTGAAGCATTCCTGTGACACTAGTTATAGATTCCGATGCTTTACTCCAGGTTTGCTGTATACCTTGGACCAGCTTATTGACGATGAAACACTGATATTTCATCGCAATTCAATACAAATGGCACAATGCCGACTTAACTACAAGAAGACTGACACTTCCTACTGTCTATGCTTTGAACCATTTCTGTGACACTAGTTTTAGATTCCGATGCTTCACTTCAGGTTTGCTGTATCCCTCTGACCTTCTTATTGACGATGAAACACAGAAATTGCATCGGAATTAAATAGAAAAGGCACAAAGTCGACTTAAGTACAAGAAGACTGACTCTTCTTACAGTCTATGTTTTGAACCATTCCTGTGACACTAGTTATAGATTCCGATGCTTCACTTCAGGTTTACTGTATCCCTTGGACCTGCTTATTGACGATGAAACACAGAAATTGCCTCGGAATTAAATACCAAAGGCACAATGCCGACTTAAGTACAAGAAGACTGACTCTTCTTACAGTCTATGTTTTGAACCATTCCTGTGACACTAGTTATAGATTCCAATGCTTCACTCCAGGTTTACCGTATCCCTTGGACCTGCTTATTGACGATGAAACACAGAAATTGCATCGGAATTAAATACAAAAAGCACATGCCGACTTAATTGCATGAAGACCGACTCTTCCTACTGACGATGTTTGAACCATTCCTGTGACACTAGTTATAGATTCCGATGCTTCACTTGAGGTTTACTGTATCCCTTTGACCTTCTTATTGACGATTAAACACAGAAATTGCATCGGAATTAAATGCAAAAGGCAGAATGCCTAGTTAAGGACAAGAAGACTGACTCTTATTACTGACTATATTTTGAACCTTTCCTGTGACACTAGCTATAGATTCCGATGCTTCACTTCAGGTTTACTGTATCCCTCTGACATTCTTATTGTCGATGAAACACAGAAATTGCATCGGAATTAAATACAAAAGGAAGAATGCCGACATAATTACAAGAAGACTGACTCTTCTTACTGTCTATGTTTTGAACCATTCCATTGACACTAGTTATAGCTTCCGATGCTTCACTCGAGGTTTACTGTATCCCTTGGACCTTGTTATTGACGAGGAAACACAGAAATTGCATCGGAAATAAATAGAAAAGGCACAATGCCTACTTAAGTACAAGAAGACTGACTCTTCTTACTGACTATGTTTTGACCATTCCTGTGACACTAGTTATAGATTCCGATGCTTCACTTCAGGTTTACTGTATCCCCTGGACCTTCTTATTGACGATGAAACACAGAAATTGCATCGGAATTAAATACAAAAGGCAAAATGCCCACTCAAGTACACGAAGACTGACTCTTCTTACAGTCTATGATTTGAACCATTCCTGTGACACTAGTTATAGACTCCGATGCTACACTTCAGGTTTACTGTATCCCATGGACCTTCTTATTGACGATGAAACACAGAAATTGCATCGGAATTAAATATAAAAGGCACAATGCCGACTTAAGTACAAGACGTCTGACTCTTCTTACTGTCTATGCTTTGAACCATTACTGTGACACTAGTTATAGATTCCGATGCTTCACTCCTGGTTTACTGTAACCCCTTGGACCTTCTTATTGAAGATGAAACACATAAATTGCAGCGGAACTAAATACAAGAGGCACAATGCCGACTTAAGGACAAGAAGACTGACTCTTCTTACTGACTATGCTTTGAACCATTCCTGTGACACTAGTTATGGATCCCGATGCTTAACTTCAGGATTACTGTATCCCTTGGACCTTCTTAGTGACGATGAAACACAGAAATTGCATCGGAAATAAATACAAAAAGCACAACGCCGACTTAAGTACAAGAATACTGACTCATCTTACTGCTTATGTTTTGAACCGACCCTGTGACACTAGTTAACGATTATGATGCTTCACTCCAGGTTTACTGTATCCCTTGGACCTTCTTATTGACGATGAAACACAGAAATTGCATCGGAATTAAATATGAAGGGCACAATGCCGACTTAAATACACGAAGACTGACTCTTCTTACTCACTATGATTTGAACCATTCCTGTGACCCTAGTTATGGATTCCGATGCTTCACTTTAGGATTACTCTATCCCTCTGACCTTCTTATTGACGATGAAACACAGAAATTGAATCGGAATTAAATACAAAAGGCACAATTCCGAATTAGGTACAAGAAGACTGATTCTTCTTACTGTCTATTTTTGAACCAGTCCTGTGACACTAGTTATAGACTTCGATGCTTCACTCCAGGTTTACTGTATCCCTTGGACCTTCTTATTGACGATGAAACACAGAAATTGCATCGGAATTAAATACAAAAGGCACAATGCCGACTTAAGTAAAAGAAGTCTGACACTACTTACTGTCTATGATTTGAACCATTCCTGTGACACTAGTTATAGATTCCGATGCTTCACTCCAGGTTTACTGTATCCCTTGGACCTTCTTATTGACGATGAAACACAGAAATTGCATCAGATTTAAATAGAAAATGCACAATGATGACTATAGTACAAGAAGACTTACTATTCTTCCAGACTATGTTTTGAACCATTCCTGTAACACTTGTTATAGATTACGATACTTCACTTCAGGATTACTGTATCCCTCTGACCTTCTTATTGACGATGAAACACACAAATTGCATCGGAATTAAATACGAACGGCACAATGCAGAATTATGTACAAGAAGACTGACTCTTTCTACTGTCTATGTTTTGAACCATTCCATTGACACTAATTATAGATTCCGATGCTTCACTCCAGGTTTACTGTATCCCTTGGACCTTCTTATTGACGATGAAACACAGAAATTGCATCGGAATTAAATACAAAAGGCACAATGCCGGCTTAAGCATATGAAGACCGAATCTTCCTACTGAATATGTTTTGAACCATTCCTGTGACACTAGTTATATATTCCGATGCCTCACTTGAGGTTTACTGTATCCCTTAGACCTTCTTATTGACGATGAAACACTGAAATTGCATCGGAATTAAATACAATAGGCACAATGCCGACTTAAGTAGAAGAAGACTGACTCTTCTTACGTTCTATGCTTTGAAGCATTCCTGTGACACTAGTTATAGATTCCGATGCTTTACTCCAAGTTTACTGTATCCCTTGGACACTCTTATTGACGATGAAACACAGAAATTGCATCGGAATTAAATAGAAAAGGCACAATGCTGACTTAAGTACAAGAAGACTGACTCTTCTTACTGTCTGTGTTTTGAACCATTCCATTGACACTAGTTATAGATTCAGTTGCTTCACTCCAGGTTTACTGTATCCTTGGACCTTGTTATTGACGATGAAACACAGAAATTGCATCGGAATTAAATAGAAATGGCACAATGCCGACTTAAGTACAAGACGACTGACTCTTCTTACTGACTATGTTTTGAACCATTCCTGTGACACTAGTTATAGATTCCGATGCTTCACTTCAGGTTTACTGTATCCCCTGGACCTTCGTATTGACGATGAAACACAAAATTCCATCGGAATTAAATACAAAAGGCACAAGCCGACTTAAGTACACGATGAATGATTCTTCTTACAGTCTATGATTTGAACCATTCCTGTAACACTAGTTATAGATTCCGATGTTACACTCGAGGTTAACTGTATCCCATGGACCTACCTATTGACGATGAAACACAGAAACTGCATCGGAATTAAATACAAAAGGCACAATGCCGACTTATGGATAAGAAGACTGACTCTTCTTACTGACTTTGTTTGAACCATTCCTGTGACAGTAGTAATAGAATTCGATGCTTCACTTCAGGTTTACTGTATCCCTTGGACCGTCATATTGACGATGAAACACAGAAATTGCATCGGAATTAAATACAAAAGGCACAGTGACGACTTAAGTACAAGAAGACTGACTCTTCCTACAGTGTATGTTTTAAACCATTCCTGTGTCACTAGTTATAGATTACGATGCTTCACTTCAGGTTTACTGTATCCCTTGGACCTTCGTATTGACGATGAAACACAGAAATTGCATCGGAATTAAATACAAAAGGCACAATGCCGACTTAGGTACATGAAGACCAACACTTCCTACTGACTATGTGTGATCCGTTCCTGTGACACTAGTTAAAGATTCCGAATCTTTACTTGAGGTTTACTGTATCCCTTGGACCTTCTTCTTGACGATGAAACACAGAAATTGCATCGGAATTAAATACCAAAGGCTCATTGCCGATTAAGGTACAAGGAAGACTGACTCTTCTTACTGTCTATGTTTGGAACCATTCCTGTGAAACTAGTTATAGATTCCGATGCTTCACTCCAGGTTTACTGTATCCCTTGGACCCTCTTATTGACGATGAAATACAGAAATTGTATTGGAATTAAATACAAAAGGCACAATGCCGACTTAAGTAAAAGAAGTCTGACACTTCTTACTGTCTATGATTTGAACCATTCCTGTGACACTAGTTATAGATTCCGATGCTTCACTCCAGGTTTACTGTATCCCTTGGACCTTCTTATTGACGATGAAACACAGAAATTGCATCAGATTTAAATAGAAAATGCACAATGATGACTTTAGTACGAGAAGACTTACTATTCTTCCAGACTATGTTTTTAACCATTCCCGTGACACTTGTTATGGATTACGATACTTCACTTCAGGATTACTGTATCCCTTTGACCTTCTTATTGACGATGAAACACAGAAATTGACCCGGAATTAAATACAAAAGGCACAATGTCGACTTAAGTACAAGAAGACTGACCCTTCTTACTGTCTATGATTTGAACCATCCCTGTGATACTAGTTATAGATTCCGATGCTTCACTCCAGGTTTACTGTACCCCTTGGACCTTCTTATTGACGATGAAACACAGAAATTGCATCGGAATTGAATACAAACGGCACAATGCCGACTTAAGTACAAGAAGACTGACTTTTCTACTATGTTTTGAACCGTTCCTATGACACTAGTTATAAATTCCGATGCTTCACTTCAGGTTTACTGTACCCCTTGGACCTTCCTATTGACGATGAAACACACAAATTGCATCGGAATTAAATACAAACGGCACAATGGAGAATTAAGTACAAGAAGACTGACTCTTCTTACTGTCTATGCTTTGAACCATTCCATTGACACTAGTTATAGATTCCGATGCTTCACTTCAGGTTTATTGTGTCCCTCTGACCTTCTTATTGACGATGAAACACAGAAATTGCATCGGAATTAAATAGAAAAGGCACAATGTCGACTTAAGTACAAGAAGACTGACTCATCTTACTGTCTATGATTTGAACCATTCCTGTCACACTAGTTATAGATTCCGATGCTTCACTCCAGGTTTACTGTATCCCTTGGACCTTCTTATTGACGATGAAACACAGAAATTGCATCAGATTTAAATAGAAAATGCACAATGATGACTTTAGTACGAGAAGACTTACTATTCTTCCAGACTATGTTTTTAACCATTCCCGTGACACTTGTTATGGATTACGATACTTCACTTCAGGATTACTGTATCCCTTTGACCTTCTTATTGACGATGAAACACAGAAATTGACCCGGAATTAAATACAAAAGGCACAATGTCGACTTAAGTACAAGAAGACTGACCCTTCTTACTGTCTATGATTTGAACCATCCCTGTGATACTAGTTATAGATTCCGATGCTTCACTCCAGGTTTACTGTACCCCTTGGACCTTCTTATTGACGATGAAACACAGAAATTGCATCGGAATTGAATACAAACGGCACAATGCCGACTTAAGTACAAGAAGACTGACTTTTCTTACTATGTTTTGAACCGTTCCTGTGACACTAGTTATAAATTCCGATGCTTCACTTCAGGTTTACTGTACCCCTTGGACCTTCCTATTGACGATGAAACACACAAATTGCATCGGAATTAAATACAAACGGCACAATGCAGAATTAAGTACAAGAAGACTGACTCTTCTTACTGTCTATGCTTTGAACCATTCCATTGACACTAGTTATAGATTCCGATGCTTCACTTCAGGTTTATTGTGTCCCTCTGACCTTCTTATTGACGATGAAACACAGAAATTGCATCGGAATTAAATACAAAAGGCACAATGCCGGCTTAAGTATATGATGACCGACTCTTCCTACTGACTATGTTTTGAACCATTCCTCTGACACTAGTTATATATTCCGATGCTTCACTTGAGGTTTACTGTATCCCTTGGACCTTCTTATTGACGATGAAACACTGAAATTGCATCGGAATTAAATACAATAGGCACAATGTCGACTTAAGTACAAGAAGACTTACTCTTCTTACGTTCTATGCTTTGAAGCATTCCTGTGACACTAGTTATAGATTCCGATGCTTTACTCCAAGTTTACTGTATCCCTTGGACACTCTTATTGACGATGAAACACAGAAATTGCATCGGAATTAAATAGAAAACGCACAATGCTGACTTAAGTACAAGAAGACAGACTCTTCTTACTGTCTGTGTTTTTGAACCATTCCATTGACACTAGTTATTGATTCCGATGCTTCACTCCAGGTTTACTGTATCCCTTGGACCTTGTTATTGACGATGAAACACAGAAATTGCATCGGAATTAAATAGAAATGGCACAATGCCGACTTAAGTACAAGAAGACTGACTCTTCTGACTGACTATGTTTTGAACCATTCCTGTGACACTAGTTATAGATTCCGATGCTTCACTTCAGGTTTACTGTATCCCCTGGACCTTCGTATTGACGATGAAACACAAAATTGCATCGGAATTAAATACAAAAGGCACAAGCCGACTTAAGTACACGAAGAATGACTCTTCTTACAGTCTATGATTTGAACCATTCCTGTAACACTAGTTATAGATTCCGATGTTACACTCGAGGTTTACTGTATCCCATGGACCTTCCTATTGACGATGAAACACAGAAATTGCATCGGAATTAAATACAAAAGGCACAATGCCGACTTATGGATAAGAAGACTGACTCTTCTTACTGACTTTGTTTTGAACCATTCCTGTGACAGTAGTAATAGAATTCGATGCTTCACTTCAGGTTTACTGTATCCCTTGGACCGTCATATTGACGATGAAACACAGAAATTGCATCGGAATTAAATACAAAAGGCACAGTGACGACTTAAGTACAAGAAGACTGACTCTTCCTACAGTCTATGTTTTAAACCATTTCCTGTGTCACTAGTTATAGATTACGATGCTTCACTTCAGGTTTACTGTATCCCCTGGACTTTCTTATTGACGATGAAACACAGAAATTGCATCGGAATTAAATACAAAAGGCACAATGCCGATTAAGGGACAAGGAAGACTGACTCTTCTTACTGTCTATGTTTGGAACCATTCCTATGAAACTAGTTATAGATTCCGATGCTTCACTCCAGGTTTACTGTATCCCTTGGACCCTCTTATTGACGATGAAATACAGAAATTGCATCGGAATTAAATACAAAAGGCACAATGCCGACTTAAGGACAAGAAGACTGACTCTTCATACTGACTATGATTTGAACCATTCCTGTGACACTAGCTATAGATTCCGATGCTTCACTTCAGGTTTACTGTATCCCTCTGACTTTCTTAATGACGATGAAACACAGAAATGTCATCGGAATTAAATGCAATAGGTACAATGCCGACTGAAGTACAAGAAGACTGACTCTTCTTACTGTCTATGATGTGAACCATTCCTGTGACACTAGTTATAGATTCCGATGCTTCACTTGAGGTTTACTGTATCCTATGGACCTTCTTATTGACGATGAAACACAGAAATTGCATCGGAATTAAATACAAAAGGCTCAATGCCGACTCAAGTACAAGAAGACTGACTCCTCTTACTGACTATAATTTGAACCATTCATGTGACACTAGTTATAGATTGCGATGCTTCACTTCAGGTTTACTGTATCCCTCTGGCCTTCTTATTGACGATGAAAGACAGAAATTGCATCGGAATTAAATACAAAAGGCACAATGCCGAGTTAAGTACAAGAAGACTGACTCTTCTTACTGTCTACGATGTGAACCATTCCTGTGACACTAGTTATAGATCCCGATGCTTCACTTCAGGTTTACTGTATCCCTTGGACCTTCTTGGTGACGATGAAACACAGAAATTGCATCTGAATTAAATACAAAAGGCACAATGCCGACTTAAGTACAAGAAGACTGACTCTTCCTACTGTCTATGTTTTATCCCATTCTTGTGCCACTAGTTATAGATTCCGATGCTTCACTTCACGTTTACTGTATCCCTTGGACCTTCTTATTGACGATTAAACACAGAAATTGCAATGGAATTAAATACAAAAGGCACATTGCCGACTTAAGTACAAGAAGACTGACCCTTCTTACTGTCTATGTTTTGAACCATTCCATTGACACTAGTTATAGATTCCGATGCTTCACTCCAGGGTTACTGTATCAATTGGACCTTCTTATTGACGATGAAACACAGAAATTGCAATGGAATTAAATACAAAATGCACAATGCCGATATAAGTACAAGAAGGCTGACTCTCCTTACTGACTATGTTTTGAACCATTCCTGTGACACTAGTTATAGATTCCGATGCTTCACTTCAGGTTTACTGAATCCCTTGGACCTTCTTATTGACGACGAAACACAGAAATTGCATCGGAATTAAATACAAAAGGCAAAATGCCGACTTAAGTACACGAAAACTGATTCTTCTTACTGTCTATGTTATGAACCATTCCTGTGACTCTAGTTATAGATTCCGATGCTACACTCAAGGTTTACTGTATCGCTTGGACCTTCTTATTGACGATGAAGCAACAGAAATTGCATCGGACTTAAATAGATAAGGCACAATGTCAACTTAAGTCCAAGAAGACTGACTTTTCTTACTGTCGATGTTTTGAACCATTTCCTGTGACACCAGTTTTAGATTCCGATGCTTCACTCCAGGTTTACTGTATCCCTTGGACCTTGTTATTGACGATGAAACACAGAAATTGCATCGGAAATAAGTAGAAAACGCAGAATGCCGACTTAAGTACAAGAAGACTGACTCTTCTTACTGACTATGTTTTGAACCATATCTGCGACACTCGTTATAGATTCCGATGCTTCACTTCAGGTTTAACTGTACTACCCTGGACCTTCTTATTGACGATGAAACACAGAAATTGCTTCGGAATTAAATACAAAAGGCACAATGCCGACTTAAGTACAAGAAGACTGCCTCTTCCTACAGTCTATAATTTGAACCATTCCTGTGACAATAGTTATAGATTCCGATGCTTCACTTCAGGTTTAGTTTATCCCTCTGACTTTATTGCCGATGAAACCCAGAAATTGCATCGGTGTTAAATACAAAAGGCACAATGCCGACTTAAGGACAAGAAGACAGACTCTTCTTACTGACTATGTTTTGAACCATTCCTGTGACACTAGTTATAGATTCCGATCCTTCACTTCAGTTTTACTGTTTCCCTTGGACCTTCTTATTGACGATGAAACACAGAAATTGAATCGGAATTAAATACAAAAGGCACAATGCCGACTTAAGTACAAGACGACTGATTCTTCTACTGTCTATGTTTTGAACCATTTCTGTGACAATAGTTATAGAGTCCGATGCTTCACTTCAGGTTTTACTGTATCCCTTGGACCTTCTTATTGACGATGAATCACTGAAATTGCATCGGAATTAAACACAAATGGTACAATGCCGACTTAAGTACAAAAAGACTGACTCTTCTTACTGTCTATATTTTGAACCATTCCAGTGACACTAGTTATAGATTCCCATGCTTCACTTTAGGTTTACTGTATACCTTGGACCTTCTCATTGACGATGAAACACAGAAATTACATCGGAATTAATTACAAAAGGCACAATACCGACTTAAGTACAAGAAGACTGACTCTTCTTACTGTCTATATTATAAACCATTCCATTGACACTAGTTATAGATTCCGATGCTTCACTTAAGGTTTACTGTATCCCAGTGACCTTATTACCAATGAGACACAGAAATTGCATCGGTATTAAATACAAACGGCACAATGCCGACTTAAGGACAATAAGACAAACTCTTCCTAGTGACTATGTTTTGAACCATTCCTGTGACACTAGTTATAGATTCCGATCCTTCACTTCAGTTTTACTGTTTCCCTTGGACCTTCTTATTGACGATGAAACACAGAAATTGAATCGGAATTAAATACAAAAGGCACAATGCCGGCTTAAGTACAAGAAGACTGACTCTTCCTAGTGTCTATGTTTGTGACATTCCTGTGACACTGGTTTTGGAATCCGATGCTTCACTTAAGGTTTACTGTATCCCTCTGACCTTCTTATTGACGATGAAACACAGATATTGCATCGGAATTAAATACAAAAGGCACTATGCCGACTTAAGTACAAGTAGACTGACACTTCCTACTGTCTATGTTTTGAACCATTCCTGTGACACTAGTTATAGATTCCGATGCTTCACTTAAGGTTTACTGTATCCCAGTGACCTTATTACCAATGAGACACAGAAATTGCATTGGTATTAAATACAAACGGCACAATGCCGACTTAAGGACAATAAGACAAACTCTTCCTAGTGACTATGTTTTGAACCAATCCTGTGACACTAGTTATAAGATTCCGATGCTTCACTTCAGGTTTACTGTTTCCCTTGGACCTTCTTATTGACGATGAAACACAGAAATTGCATCGGAATTAAATACAAAATGCACAATGCCGACTTAACTACAAGAAGACTGACTCCTCTACTGTCTATGTTTGAACCATCTCTGTGACACTAGTTATAGAGTCCGATGCTTCACTTCAGGTTTACTGAATCCCTTGGGTCTTCTTATTGACGATGAATCACAGAAATTGCATCGGAATTAAATGCAAAAGGCACAATGCCGACTTAAGTACAAGAAGACAGACTCTTCTTACTGTCTATATTTTGAAAAATTCCAGTGACACGAGTTGTAGATTCTGATGCTTCACTTCAGGTTTACTGTATATCTTGGACCTTCTTATTGACGATGAAACACAGAAATTGCATCGGAATTAAGTACAAAAGGCACAATGCCGGCTTAAGTACAAGAAGACTGACTAGTCTTACTTCCTATGTCTTGAACCATTCCTGTGACACTAGTTATAGATTCCGATGCTTCACTTGAGGTTTACTGTATCCCTTGGACCTTGTTATTGACGACGTAACACAGAAATTGCATCGGAAGTAAATACAAAAGTCACAATGCCGATTTAAGGACAAGAAGACTGACTCTTCTTACTGACTATGTTTTGAACCATTCCTGTGACACTAGCTATAGATTCCTATGCTTCACTTCAGGTTTACTGTATCCCTCTGACCTTTTTATTGACGATGAAACATAGAAATTGCATCGGAATATAATACAAATTGCACAATGCCGACTTAAGTACAAGAAGACTGACTCTTCTTACTGTCTATGCTTTGAACCATTCCAGTGACACTAGTTATAGATTCCGATGCTACACTCCAGGTTTACTGTATCCCTTGGACCTTGTTATTGACGATGAAACACAGAAATTGCATCTGAATTAAATAGAAAAGGCACAATGCCGACTTAAGTACAAGAAAACTGACTCTTCTTACTGTCTATGCTTTGAACCATTCCTGTGACACTAGTTATAGATTACGATGCTTCACCTCAGGTTTACTGTATCCCTTGGACCTTATTGACGATGAAACACGGAAATTGCATCGGAATTACATAGAAAAGGCAAAATTCCGACTTAAGTACACGAAGACTGACACTTCTTACTGTCTATGATTTGAAACATTCCTGTGACACTAGTTATAGATTCCGATGCTACACTCCAGGCTTACTATATCCCATGGACCTTCTTATTGACGATGAAACACAGAAATTGCATCGGAATTAAATACAAGAGGCACAATGCAGACTTAAGGAAAAGAAGACTAAATTCTTCTTACTTACTTTGTTTTGAACCATTCCTGTGACACTAGTTATAGATTCCGATGCTTCACTCAGGTTTGCTGTATCCCTTGGACCGTCTTATTTGCAATGAAACACAGGAATTGCACCGGAATTATATACAAAAGGCACAGTGCCGACTTCAGTACAAGAAGACTGACTCTTCCTAATGTCTATGTTTTGAAACATTGCTGTGTCACTAGTTATAGATTACGATGCTTCACTTCGGGTTTACTGTATCCCTTGGACCTTCTTATTGACGATGAAACAGAGAAATTGCATCGGAATTAAATACAAAAGGCACAATGCCGACTTAAGTACATGAAGACCAACTCTTCCTACTGACTATGTTTGAACCGTTCCTGTGACACTAGTTATAGATTCCGATGCTTCACTTGAGCTTTACTGTATCCCTTGGACCTTCTTATTGACGATGAAACACAGAAATTGCATCGGAATTAAATGCAAAAGGCGCAATGCCGACTTAAGTACAAGAACACTGACTCATCTTAAAGTCTATGTTCTGAACCATTTCTGTGACACTAGTTATAGATTCCGACGCTTCACTCCAGGTTTACTGTATCCCTTGGACCTTCTTATTGACGATGAAGCACAGAAATTGCATCGGAATTAAATACAAAAAGCACAATGCCGAATTAAGTACATGAAGACCGACTCTTCCTACTGACTATGTTTTGAACCATTCCTGTGACACGAGTTATAGATTCCGATGCATCACTTCAGGTTTACTGTATCCCTTGGACCTTCTTATTGACGATGAAATACAGAACCCGCATCGGAATTAACACAATAGGCACACTGCCGACTTAAGTACAAAAAGACTGACTCCTCTTACTGACTATGATTTGAAACCATTCCTGTGATACTAGTTATAGATTCCGATGCTTCACTTCAGCTTTACTGTACCCCTCTGACCTACTTTCTGACGATGAAACACAGAAATTGTATCGGAATTGAATACAAGAGGCACAATGCCGACTTAAGTATAAGAAAGACTGACTCTTTTTACTGACTATGATTTGAACCATTCCTGTGAGACTGGTTATAGATTGCGATGCTTCCCTTCAGGTTTACTGTATCCCTCTGACCTTCTTATTGGCGTTGAAACACAGAAATTCCATCGGAATTAAATACAAAAGGCACAATGCCGACTTATTTACAAGAAGACTGATCTTCTTACTGTCTATGCTTTGAACCATTCCAGTGACACTAGTTATAGATTCCGATGATACACTCCCAGGTATACTGTATCCCTTGGACCTTGTTATTGACGATGAAAACACAGAAATTGCATCGGAAATAAATAGAAAAGGCACAATACCGACTTAAGTACAAGAAGACTGACTCTTCTTATTGTCTATGTTTTGAAACCATTCCTGTGACACTAGTTATAGATTCCGATGCTTCACTTGAGGTTTACTGTATCCCTTGGACCTTCTTATTGACGATGAAACACAGAAATTGCATCGGAATTAAATACAAAAGGCACAATGCCGACTTAACTACAAGAAGACTGACTCATCTTACTGTCTGTGTTTCTGAACCATTCCTGTGACGCTAGTTATAGATTCCGATGCTTCACTCAGGTTTACTGTATCCCTTGGACCTTCATATTTACGATGAAATACAGAAATCGCATCGGAATTAACACAATAGGCACACTGCCGACTTAAGTACAAAAAGACTGACTCCTCTTACTGACTATGCTTTGAACCATTCCCTGTGACACTAGCTTTAGATTCCGATGCTTCACTTCAGGTTTACTGTATCCCTCTGACCTTCTTATTGACGATGAAACACAGAAATTGCATCGGAATTAAATACAAATTGCACAATGCCCGACTTAAATACAAGAAGACACTCTTCTCACTGTCTATGTTTTGAACCATTCCAGTGACACTAGTTATAGATTCCGATGCTTCACCTCAGGTTTACTGTATCCCTTGGACTTTCTTATTGACGATGAAACACAGAAATTGCATCGGAATTAAATAGAAAAGGCAATATTTCGACTTAAGTACACGAAGTCTGACACTTCTTACTGTCTATGATTTGAACCATTCCTGTGACACTAGTTATAGATTCCGATGGCTACACTCCAGGCTTACTATATCCCATGGGCCTTCTTATTGACGATCAAACACAGAAATTGCTTCGGAATTAAATACAAGAGGCACAATGCAGACTTAAGGATAAGAAGACTGACTCTTCTTACTTACTTTGTATTGAACCATTTCCTGTGACACTAGTTTCAGATTCCGATGCTTCACTTCAGGCTTACTGTGTCCCTTGGACCGTCTTATTTGCAATGAAAGACAGAAATTGCACCGGAATTATATACAAAAGGCACAGTGAAGACTTAAGTACAAGATGACTGACTCTTCCTAATGTCTATGTTTTGAACCATTCCTGTGTCACTAGTTATAGATTACGATGCTTCACTTCAGGTTTACTGTATCCCTTGGACCTTCTTATTGACGATGAAACACAGAAATTGCATCGGAATTTAATACCAATGGCACAATGCCGATTTAAGTACAAGGAAGACTGCCTCTTCTTACTGTCTATGTTTTAACCATTCCTGTGACACTAGTTATAGATTCCGACGCTTCACTCCAGGTTTACTGTTTCCCTTGGACCTTCTTATTGTCCATGAAACACAGAAATTGCATCGGAATTAAATACAAAAGGCACATTGCCGACTTAAGTACATGAAGACTAACACTTCCTACTGACTATGATTTGAACCATTCCTGTGACACTAGTTATAGATTCCGATGCTTCATTTGAGGTTTACTGTATCCCTTGGACCTTCTTATTGACGATGAAACACAGAAATTGCATCGGAATTAAATACAAAAGCACAATGCCGACTTAACTACAAGAAGACTGACTCATCTTACTGTCTGTGTTCTGAACCATTCGTGTGACACTAGTTATAGATTCCGATGCTACACTTCAGGTTTACTGTATCCCTTGGACCTTCTTATTTACGATGAAATACAGAAATCGCATCGGAATTAACACAATAGGCACACTGCCGACTTAAGTACAAAAAGACTGACTCCTCTTACTGACTATGCTTTGAACCATCCTGTGACACTACTTATAGATTCTCGATGCTTCACTTCAGCTTTTCTGTACCCCTCTGACCTACTTTTTGACGATGAAACACAGAAATTGCATCGGAATTATATAGAAAAGGCACAATGCCGACTTAAGTACAAGAAGACTGATTCTTCCTACTGTCTATGGTTTGAACCATTCCTGTGATACTAGTTATAGATTCCGATGCTTCACTTCAGGTTTACTGTATCCCTTGGACCTTCTTATTGACGATGAAACACAGAAATTGCCTCGGAATTAAATACAAAAGGCACAATGCCGACTTAAGTACAAGTAGATTGACTCCTTTTACTGACTATGTTTGAACCATTCCTGTGAGACTAGTTATAGATTGCGATGCTTCCCTTCAGGTTTACTGTATCCCTCTGACCTTCTTATTGACTATGAAACACAGAAATTGCATCGGAATTAAATAGAAAAGGCACAATGTCGACTTAAGTACTAGAAGACTGACTCGTCTTACTTCCTATGTCTTGAACCTTTCCTGTGACACTAGTTAGAGATTTAAATGCTTCACTTGAGGTATACTGTATCCCTTGGACCTTGTTATTGACGACGTTACACAGAAATTGCATCGGAATTAAATAGAAAAATTCACAATGCCGACTTAAGTACAAGAAGACTGACTCTTCTTTCTGACTATGTTTTGAACCATTCCTGTGACACTAGCTTTAGATTCCGATGCTTCACTTCAGGTTTACTGTATCCCTCTGACCTTCTTATTGACGATGAAACACAGAAATTGCATCGGAATTAAATACAAATTTCACAATTGCCGACTTAAATACAAGAAGGACACTCTTCTCACTGTCTATGTTTTGAACCATTCCAGTGACACTAGTTATAGATTCCGATGCTTCACCTCAGGTTTACTGTATCCCTTGGACTTTCTTATTGACGATGAAACACAGAAATTGCATCGGAATTAAATAGAAAAGGCAAAATTCCGACTTAAGTACACGAAGACTGACACTTCTTACTGTCTATGATTTGAACCATTCCTGTGACACTAGTTATAGATTCCGATGCTACACTCCAGACTTACTATATCCCATGGACCTTCTTATTGACGATCAAACACAGAAATTGCATCGGAATTAAATACAAGAGGCACAATGCAGACTTAAGGATAAGAAGACTGACTCTTCTTACTTACTTTGTATTGAACCATTCCTGTGACACTAGTTTCAGATTCCGATGCTTCACTTCAGGCTTACTGTGTCCCTTGGACCGTCTTAATTGCAATGAAAGACAGAAATTGCATCGGAATTAAATACAAAAGGCACAGTGAAGACTTAAGTACAAGATGACTGACTCTTCCTAATGTCTATGTTTTGAACCATTCCTGTGTCACTAGTTATAGATTACGATGCTTCACTTCAGGTTTACTGTATCCCTTGGACCTTCTTATTGACGATGAAACACAGAAATTGCATCGGAATTTAATACCAATGGCACAATGCCGATTTATGTACAAGGAAGACTGACTCTTCTTACTGTCCTATGTTTTAATTATTCCTGTGACACTAGTTATAGATTCCGACGCTTCACTCCAGGTTTACTGTTTCCCTTGGACCTTCTTATTGACGATGTAACACAGAAATTGCATCGGAATTAAATACAAAAGGCACATTGCCGACTTAAGTACATGAAGACTAACACTTCCTACTGACTATGATTTGAACCATTCCTGTGACACTAGTTATAAATTCCGATGCTTCATTTGAGGTTTACTGTATCCCTTGGACCTTCTTATTGACGATGAAACACAGAAATTGCATCGGAATTAAATAAAAAAGGCACAATGCCGACTTAAGTACATGAAGACCGACTCTTCCTATTGACTATGTTTTGAACCATTCCTGTGACACTAGTTATAGATTCCGATGCTTCACTTGAGGTTTACTGTATCCCTTGGACCTTCTTATTGACGATGAAACACAGAAATTGCATCGGAATTAAATACAAAAGGCACAATGCCGACTTAACTACAAAAAGACTGACTCCTCCTACTGACTATGATTTGAACCATTCCTGTGACACTACTTATAGATTCCGATGCTTCACTTCAGCTTTTCTGTACCCCTCTGACCTACTTTTTGACGATGAAACACAGAAATTGCATCGGAATTAAATAGAAAAAGCACAATGCCGACTTAAGTACAAGAAGACTGATTCCTCCTACTGTCTATGGTTTGAACCATTCCTGTGATACTAGTTATAGATTCCGATGCTTCACTTCAGGTTTACTGTATCCCTTGGACCTTCTTATTGACGATGAAACACAGAAATTGCCTCGGAATTAAATACAAAAGGCACAATGCCGACTTAAGTACAAGTAGATTGACTCCTTTTACTGACTATGTTTGAACCATTCCTGTGAGACTACTTATAGATTGCGATGCTTCCCTTCAGGTTTACTGTATCGCTCTGACCTTCTTATTGACTATGAAACACAGAAATTGCATCGGAATTAAATAGAAAAGGCACAATGTCGACTTAAGTACTAGAAGACTGACTCGTCTTACTTCCTGTGTCTTGAACCATTCCTGTGACACTAGTTATTGATTCCAATGCTTCACTTGAGGTAAACTGTATCCCCTTTACCTTGTTATTGACGACGTAACACAGAAATTGCATCGGAATTAAATAGAAAAGTCACAATGCCGACTTAAGTACAAGAAGAGTGACTCTTCTTTCTGACTATGTTTTGAACCATTCCTGTGACACTAGCTTTAGATTCCGATGCTTCACTTCAAGTTTACTGTATCCCTCTGACCTTCTTATTGACGATGAAACACAGAAATTGCCTCGCAATTAAATACAAAAGGCACAATGCCGACTTAAGTACAAGTAGATTGACTCCTTTTACTGACTATGTTTGAACCATTCCTGTGACACCAGTTATAGATTCCGATGCTACACTCCAGGCTTAGTATATCCCATGGACCTTTTTATTGACGATGGAACACAGAAATTGCATCGGAATTACATACAAGAGGCACAATGCAGACTTAAGGATAAGAAGACTGACTCTTCTTACTTACTTTGTTTTCAACCATTCCTGTGACACTAGTTATAGATTCCGATGCTTCACTTCAAGTTTACTGTATCCTTTGGACCGTCTTATTTGCAATGAAACACAAAAATTGCATCGGAATTAAATACAAAAGGCACAGTGCCGACTTAAGTACAAGAAGACTGACTCTTCCTAATGTCTATGTTTTGAACCATTCCTGTGTCACTAGTTATAGATTTCGATGCTTCACTTCAGGTTTACTGTATCCCCTGGACCTTCTTATTTACGATGAAACACAGAAATTGCATCGAAATTAAATACAAAAGGCACAATGCCGATTTAAGTACATGAAGACCAACTCTTCCTTCTGACTATGTTTGAACCGTTCCTGTGACACTAGTTATGGATTCCGATGCTTCACTTGAGGTTTACTGTTTCCCTTGGACCTTCTTATTGACGATGAAACACAGAAATTGCATCGGAATTTAATACCAAGGGCACAATGCCGATTTAAGTACAAGGAAGACTGACTCTTCATACTGTCTATGTTTTAACCATTCCTGTGACACTAGTTATAGATCCTGACGCTTCACTCCAGGTTTACTGTTTCCCTTGGACCTTCTTATTGACGATGAAACACAGAAATTACATCGGAATTAAATACAAAAGGCACAATGCCGACTTAAGTACATGAAGACCGACACTTCCTACTGACTATGGTTTGAACCATTCCTGAGACACTAGTCATAGATTCCGATGCTTCACTTGAGGTTTACTGTTTCCCTTGGACCTTCTTATTGACGATGAAACACAGAAATTGCATCGGAATTAAATGCAAAAGGCACAATGCCGACTGAAGTACAAGAAGACTGTCTCGTCTTACTGTCTATGTTCTGAACCATTCCTGTGACACTTGTTATAGATTCCGACGCTTCACTCCAGGTTTACTATATCCCTTGGACCTTCTTCTTGACGATGAAGTACAGAAATTGCATCGGAATTAAATACAAAAGGCACAATGCCGACTTAAGTACATGAAGACCGAATCTTCCAACTGATTATGTTTTGAACCATTCCTGGGACACTAGTTATAGATTCCGGTGCTTCACTTGAGGTTTACTGTATCCCTTGGACCTTCGTATTGACGATGAAACACAGAAATTTCATCGGAATTAAATGCAAAAGGCACAATGCCGACTTAAGTACAAGGAGACTGACTCATCTTACTGTCTCTGTTCTGAACCATTCCTGTGACACTAGTTATAGATTCCGACGCTTCACTCCAGGTTTACTGTATCCCTTGGACCTTCTTATTGACGGTGAAGCACAGAAATTGCATCGGAATTAAATACAAAAGGCACAATGCCGACATAGGTACATGAAGACCGACACTTCCTACTGACTATGATTTGAACCATTCCTTTGACCCTAGTTATCGATTCTGATGCTTCACTTGAGGTTTACTGTATCCCTTGGATCTTCTTATTGACGATGAAACACAGAAATTGCCTCGGAATTAAATACAAATGGCACATTGCCGACTTAAGTACAAGAAGACTGACTCCTTTTACTGACTATATTTTGAACCATTCCTGTGAGACTAGTTATAGATTGCGATGCTTCCCTTCAGGTTAACTGTATCCCTCTGACCTTCTTATTGACGATGAAACACAGAAATTGCATCGGAATTAAATACAAAAGGCACAATGCCGCCTTAAGTACATGAAGACCGACACTTCCTACTGACTATGATTTGAACCATTCCTGTGGGACTAGTTATTGATTCCGATGCTTCACTTGAGGTTTACTGTATCCCTTGGACCTTCTTATTGACGATGAAACGCAGAAATTGCATCGGAATTAAATGCAAAAGGCACAATGCCGACTTAAGTACAAGGAGACTGACTCATCTTACTGTCTATGTTCTGAACCATTCCTGTGATACTAGTTATAGATTCCGATGCTTCACTTCAGGTTTACTGTATCCCTTGGACCTTCTTATTGACGACGAAATACAGAAATCGCATCGGAATTAACACAATAGGCACACTGCCGACTTAAGCACAAAAAGACTGACTCCTCTTACTGACTATGTTTTGTACCATTCCTGTGACACTAGTTATAGATTCCGATGCTTCACTTCAGCTTTACTGTACCCCTCTGACCTACTTTTTGACGATGAAACACAGAAATGGCATCGGAATTAAATAGAAAAGGTACAATGCCGACTTAAGTACAAGAAGACTGACTCTTCCTACTGTCTATGTTTTGAACCATTCCTGTGACACTAGTTATAGATTCCGATGCTTCACTTCAGGTTTGCTGTATCCCTTGGACCTTCTTATTGACAATGAAACACAGAAATTGCTTCGGAATTAAATCAAAAGGCACAATGCCTACTTAAGTACAAGGAGACTGACTCCTTTTACTGACTATGTTTTGAACCATTCCTGTGAGACTAGTTATAGATTGCGATGCTTCCCTTCAGGTTTATTGTATCCCTCTGACCTTCTTATTGACGATGAAACACAAAAATTGCATCGGAATTAATTACAAAAGGCACAATGCCGGCTTAAGTACATGAAGACCGACACTTCCTACTTACTATGATTTGAACCATTCCTGTGACACTAGTTATAGATTCCGATGCGTCACTTCAGGTTTACTGTATCCCTCTGACCTTCTTATTGACGATGAAACACAGAAATTGCATCGGAATTAAATGCAAAACGCACAATGCCGACTTAAGTACAAGGAGACTGACTCATCTTACTGTCTATGTTCTGAACCATTCCTGTGACACTAGTTATAGATTCCGATGCTTCACTTCAGGTTTGCTGTATCCCTTGGACCTTCTTATTGACGATGAAGCACAGAAATTGCATCGGAATTAAATACAAAATGCACAATGCCGACTTAAGTACATGAAGACCGACTCTTCCTACTGACTATGTTTTGAACCATTCCTGTGACACTAGTTATAGATTCCGATGCTTCACTTGAGGTTTACTGTATCCTTGGGACCTTCTTATTGACGATGAATCACAGAAATTGCATCGGAATTAAATACAAAAGGCACAATGCCGACTTAAGTAGAAGAAGACTGACTCATCTTACTGTCTATGTTCTGTACCATTCCTGTGACACTAGTTATAGATTCCGATGCTTCACTTCAGGTTTACTGTATCCCTTGGACCTTCGTATTGACAATGAAATACAGAAATCCCATCGGAATTAACACAATAGGAACACTGCCGACTTAAGTACAAAAAGACTGACTCCTTTTACTGACTATGTTTTGAAGCATTCCTGTGACACTAGTTATAGATTCCGATGCTTCAATTCAGGTTTGCTGTATCCCTTGGACCTTCTTATTGACGATGAAACACAGAAATTGCCTCGGAATTAAATACAAAAGGCACAATGCCGACTTAAGTACAAGGAGACTGACTCCTTTTACTGACTATGATTTGAACCATTCCTGTGAGACTAGTAATAGATTACGATGCTTCCCTTCAGGTTTACTGTATCCCTCTGACCTTCTTATTGACGATGAAACACAGAAATTGCATCGGAATTAATTACAAAAGGCACAATGCCGACTTAAGTACATGAAGACCGACACTTCCTACTTACTATGATTTGAACCATTCCTGTGACACTAGTTGTAGATTCCGATGCGTCACTTCAGGTTTACTGTATCCCTCTGACCTTCTTATTGGCGATGAAAGACAGAAATTGCATCGGTATTAAATACAAGAGGCACGATGCCGACTTAAGTACAAGGAGACTGACTCATCTTACTGTCTATGTTCTGAACCATTCCTGTGACACTAGTTATAGATTCCGACGCTTCACTCCAGGTTTACTGTATCCCTTGGACCTTCTTATTGACGATGAAGCACAGAAATTGCATCGGAATTAAATACAAAATGCACAATGCCGACTTAAGTACATGAAGAGCGACTCTTCCTACTGACTATGCTTTGAACCATTCCTGTGACACTAGTTATAGATTCCGATGCTTCACTTGAGGTTTGCTGTATCCCTGTGACCTTCTTATTGACGATGAAACACAGAAATTGCATCGGAATTAAATACAAAAGGCACAATGCCGACTTAAGTACAAGAAGACTGACTCATCTTACTGTCTATGTTCTGAACCATTCCTGTGATACCAGTTATATATTCCGATGCTTCACTTCAGGTTTACTGTATCCCTTGGACCTTCTTACTGACGATGAAATACAGAAATCCCATCGGAATTAACACAATAGGAACACTGCCGACTTAAGTACAAAAAGACTGACTCCTCTTACTGACTATGTTTTGAACCATTCCTGTGACACTAGTTATAGATACCGATGCTTTACTTCAGCTTCACTGTACCCCTCTGAACTACTTTTTGACGATGAAAAACAGAAATTGCATCGGAATTAAATACAAAAGGCACAATGCCGGCTTAAGTACAAGAAGACTGACTCGTCCTACTGTCTATGTTTGAACCATTCCTGTGACACTAGTTATAGATTCCGATGCTTCACATCAGGTTTACTGTGTCCCTTGGACCTTCTTATTGACGATGAAACACAGAAATTGCATCGGAATTAAATACAAGAGGCACAATGCAGACTTAAGGATAAAAAGCTGACTCTTCTTACTTACTTTGATTTGAACCATTCCTGTGACACTAGTTATAGATTCCGATGCCTCACTTCAGGTTTACTGTATCCCTTGGAACGTCTTATTTGCAATGAAACACAGAAATTGCATCGGAATTTAATACCAAGGGCACAATGCCGATTTAAGTACAAGGAAGACTGACTCTTCTTACTGTCTATGTTTTAACCATTCCTGTGACACTAGTTATAGATTCCGACGGTTCACTCCAGGTTTACTGTTTCCCTTGGACCTTCTTATTGACGATGAAAACAGAGAAATTGCATCTGAATTAAATACAAAAGGCACAATGCCGACTTAAGTACATGAAGACCGACACTTCCAACTGACTACGGTTTGAACCATTCCTGGGACACTAGTTATAGATTCCGATGCTTCACTTGAGGTTTACTGTATCCCTTGGACCTTCTTATTGACGATGAAACACAGAAATTGCATCGGAATTAAATGCAAAAGGCACAATGCCGACTTAAGTAGAAGACGACTGACTCATCTTACTGTCTATAATCTGAACCATTCCTGTGACACTAGTTATAGATTCCGACGCTTCACTCCAGTTTTACTGTGTCCCTTGGACCATCTTATTGACGATGAAGCACAGAAATTGCATCGGAATTAAATACAAAAGGCACAATGCCGACTTAAGTACATGAAGACCGACTCTTCCTACTGACTATGTTTGAACCATTCCTGTGACACAAGTTATAGATTCCGATGCTTCACTTGAGGTCTACTGTATCCCTTGGACCTTCTTATTGACGATGAAACGCAGAAATTGCATCGGAATTAAATAGAAAAGGCACAATGCCGACTTAAGTACAAGAAGACTGACTCTTCCTACTGTCTATGTTTTCAACCATTCCTGTGACACTAGTTATAGATTCCGATGCTTCACTTCAGGTTTACTGTATCCCTTGGACCTTCTTGTTGACGATGAATTACAGAAATTGCCTCGGAATTAAATACAAAAGGCACAATGCCGACTTAAGTACAAGAAGACTGACTCCTTTTACTGACTATGTTTTGAACCATTCATGTGACATTAGTTACAGATTCGGATGCTTCACTTCAGGTTTACTGTATCCCTCTGACCTTCTTATTGACGATGAAACGCAGAAATTGCATTGGAATTAAATAGAAAAACCACAATGCCGACTTAAGTACAAGACGACTGACTTTTCTTACTGTCTATGTTTGAACCATTCCTGTGACACTAGTTTTAGATTCCGATGTTTCACTTCAGGTTTACTGTATCCCTTGGACCTTCTTTTTGACGATGAAACACAGATATTGCATTGGAATTAAATACAAAAGGCACAATGCCGACATAAGTGCAAGAAGACTGACCCTTCTTACTGTCAACGCTTTGAACCATTCCTGTGACTCTACTTATAGATTCCGATGCGTCACTTCAGGTTTACTGTATCCCTCTGACCTTCTTATTGACGATGAAACACAGAAATTGCATCGGAATTAAATACAAGAGGCACAATGCCGACTTAAGTACAAGAAGATGGACTCTTCTTACTGACTATGAATGAACCATTCCTGTGAGACTAGTTATAGTATGCGATGCTTCCCTTCAGGTTTACTGTATCCCTATGAGCTTCTTATTGACGATGAAACACAGAAATTGCATCGGAATTAAATACAAAAGGCACAATGCCGACTTAAGTACAAGCAGACTGACTCCTCTTTCTGTCTATGTTTGAACCATTCCTGTGACACTAGTTATAGATTCCGATGCTTCACTTCAGGTTCACTGTATCCCTTGGACCTTGTTATTGACGATGAAACACAGAAATTGCATCGGAATTAAATACAAAAGGCACAATGCCAACTGAAGTACAAGAAGACAGACTCTTCCTACTGTCTAAGTTTTGAACCACTCTTGTGACACTAGTTATAGATTCCGATGCTTCACTTCAGGTTTACTGTATCCCTTGGACCTTCGTATTGACGATGAAACACAGAAATTGCATCGGAATGAAATACAAAAGGCGCTATGCCGACTTAAGTACAAGAAGACTGACTCCTCTTACTGACTATGTTTTGTACCATTCCCGTGACACTAGTTATAGATTCCGTTGCTTCACTTCAGCTTCACTGTACCCCTCTGACCTACTTTTTGACGATGAAACACAGAAATTGCATCGGAATTAAATAGAAAAGGCACAATGCCGACATAAATACAAGAAGATTGACTCTTCCTACTGTCTATGTTTGAACAATTCCTGTGACACTAGTTATAGATTCCGATGCTTCACTTCAGGTTTACTGTATCCCTTGGACCTTCTTATTGACGATGAAACACAGAAATTGCATCGGAATTAAATAGAAAAGGCACAATGCCGACTTAAGTACAAGAAGACTGACTCTTCCTACTGTCTATGATTGAACCATACCTGTGACACTACTTATAGATTCCGATGCTTCACTTCAGGTTTACTGTATCCCTTGGACCTTCTTATTGACGATGAAACACAGAAATTGCATCGGAGTTAAATAGAAAAGGCACAATGCCGACTTAAGTACAAGAAGACTGACTCTTCCTACTGTCTATGATTGAACCATTCCTGTGACACTACTTATAGATTCCGACGCTTCACTTCAGGTTTACTGTTTCCCTTGGACCTTCTTATTGACGATGAAACACAGAAATTGCATCGGAATTAAATGCAAAAGGCACAATGCCGACTTAAGTACAAGAAGACTGACTCATCTTACTGTCTATGTTCTGAACCATTCCTGTGACACTAGTTATAGATTCCGACGCTTCACTCCAAGTTTACTGTATCCCTTGGACCTTCTTATTGACGATGAAGCACCGAAATTGCATCGGAATTAAATACAAAAGGCACAATGCCGACTTAAGTACATGAAGACCGACTCTTCCTAATGACTATCTTTTGAACCATTCCTGTGACACTAGTTATAGATTCCGTTGCTTCACTTCAGCTTCACTGTACCCCTGACCTACTTTTTGACGATGAAACACAGAAATTGCATCGGAATTAAATAGAAAAGGCACAATGCCGACATAAGTACAAGAAGACTGACTCTTCCTACTGTCTATGTTTGAACCATTCCTGTGACACTAGTTATAGATTCCGATGCTTCACTTCAGGTTTACTGTATCCCTTGGACCTTCTTATTGACGATGAAACACAGAAATTGCATCGGAATTAAATAGAAAAGGCACAATGCCGACTTAAGTACAAGAAGACTGACTCTTCCTACTGTACATGATTGAACCATTCCTGTGACACTACTTATAGATTCCGATGCTTCACTTCAGGTTTACTGTATCCCTTGGACCATCTTATTGACGATGAAACACAGAAATGGCATCGGAATTTAATACCAAGGGGCAACAATGCCGATTTAAGTACAAGGAAGACTGACTCTTCTTACTGTCTATGTTTTAACCATTCCTGTGACACTAGTTATAGATTCCGACGGTTCACTCCTGGTTTACTGTATCCCTTGGACCTTCGTATTGACGATGAAACACAGAAATTGCATCGGAATTAAATAAAGAGGCACAATGCCGAATGAAGTACAAGAAGACTGACTCTTCTTACTGACTATGATTTGAACCATTCCTGTGAGACTAGTTATAGATTGCGATGCTTCGCTTCAGGTTAAGTGTCCCTCTGACCTTATTGACGATGAAACACAGAAATTGCATCGGAATTAAATACAAAATGCACAATGCCGCCTTAAGTACATGAAGACCGACACTATCTACTGACTATGATTTGAACCATTCCTGTGACACTAGTTATAGATTCCGATGCTTCACTTGAAGATTACTGTATCCCTTGGACCTTCTTATTCACGATGAAACACAGAAATTGCATCGGAATTAAATGCAAAAGGCACAATGCCGACTTAAGTACAAGGAGACTGACACATCTTACTGTCTATGTTCTGAACCATTCCTTTGACACTAGTTATATATTCCGACGCTTCACTCCAGGTTTACTGTATCCCTTGGACCTTCTTATTGACGATGAAGCACAGAAATTGCATCGGAATTAAATACAAAAGGCACAATGCCGACTTAAGTACATGGTGACCGACTCTTCCTACTGACTATGTTTTGAACCATCCCTGTGACACTAGCTTTAGATTCCGATGCTTCACTTGAGGTTTACTGTATCCCTTGGACCTTCTTATTGACGATGAAAACACAGAAGCTGCATCGGAATTAAATGCAAAAGGCTCAATGCCGACTTAAGTACAAGAAGACTGACTCATCTTACTGTCTATGTTCTGAACCATTCCTGGGACACTAGTTATAGATTCCGACGCTTCACTCCAGGTTTACTGTATCCCTTGGACCTTCTTATTGACGATGAAAGCACCGAAATTGCATCGGAATTAAATACAAAAGGCACAATGCCGACTTAAGTACATGAAGACCGACTCTTCCTACTGACTATCTTTTGAACCATTCCTGTGACACTAGTTATAGATTCCGTTGCTTCACTTCAGCTTCACTGTACCCCTCTGACCTACTTTTTGACTATGAAACACAGAAATTGCATCGGAATTAAATAGAAAAGGCACAATGCCGACTTAAGTACAAGAAGACTGACTCTTCCTACTGTCTATGTTTGAACCATTCCTGTGACACTAGTTATAGATTCCGATGCTTCACTTCAGGTTTACTGTATCCCTTGGACCTTCTTATTGACGATGAAACACAGAAATTGCATCGGAATTAAATAGAAAAGGCACAATGCCGCTTTAAGTACAAGAGGACTGACTCTTCCTACTGTCTATGTTTGAACCATTCCTGTGACACTACTTATAGATTCCGATGCTTCACTTCAGGTTTACTGTATCCCTTGGACCTTCGTATTGACGATGAAACACAGAAATGGCATCGGAATTTAATACCAAGTGCACAATGCCGATTTAAGTACAAGGAAGACTGACTCTTCTTACTGTCTATGTTTTAACCATTCCTGTGACACTAGTTATAGATTCCGACGGTTCACTCCTGGTTTACTGTTTCCCTTGGACCTTCTTATTGACGATGAAACACAGAAATTGTATCGGAATTAAGTACAAAATGCACAATGCCGACTGAAGTACATGAAGACCGACACTTCCAACTGACTATCGTTTGAACCATTCCTGTGACACTAGTTATAGATTCCGATGCTTCACTTGAGGTTTACTCTATCCCTTGGACCTTCTTATTGACCATGAAACACAGAAATTGCATCGGAATTAAATAAAAGAGGCACAATGCCGACTTAAGTACAAGAAGACTGACTCTTCTTACTGACTATGATTTGAACCAATCCTGTGACACTAGTTATAGATTCCGACGCTTCACTCCAGGTTTACTGTATCCCTTGGACCTTCTTATTGACGATGAAGCACAGAAATTGCATCGGAATTAAATACAAAAGGCACAATGCCGACTTAAGTACATGAAGACCGACTCTTCCTACTGACTATGTTTTGAACCATTCCTGTGACACTAGTTACAGATTCCGATGCTTCACGTGAGGTTTACTGTATCCCTTGGACCTTCTTATTGACCATGAAACACAGAAATTGCATCGGAATTAAATAAAAGAGGCACAATGCCGACTTAAGTACAAGAAGGCTGACTCTTCTTACTGAATATGATTTGAACAATTCCTGTGAGACTAGTTATAGATTGCGATGCTTCCCTTCAGGTTAAGTGTCCCTCTGACCTTCTTATTGACGATGAAACACAGAAATTGCATCGGAATTAAATACAAATTGCACAATGCCGCCTTAAGTACAAGGAGACTGACACATCTTACTGTCTATGTTCTGAACGATTCCTGTGACACTAGTTATATATTCCGACGCTTCACTCCAGGTTTACTGTATCCCTTGGACCTTCTTATTGACGATGAAGCACAGAAATTGCATCGGAATTAAATACAAAAGGCACAATACCGACTTAAGTACATGAAGACCGACTCTTCCTACTGACTATGTTCTGAACCATTCCTGTGACACTAGTTATAGATTCCGATGCTTCACTTCAGGTTTACTGTATTCCTTGGACCTTCTTATTGACGATGAAATGCAGCAATCCCATCGGAATTAACACAATAGGAACTCTGCCGACTTAAGGACAAAAAGACTGACTCCTCTTACTGACTATGATTTGAACCATTCCTGTGACACTAGTTATAGATTCCGATGCTTCATTCAGCTTCACTGTACCCCTCTGACCTACCTTTTGACGATGAAACACAGAAATTTCATCGGAATTAAATACAAAAGGCACAATGCCGACTTAAGTACATGAAGACCGACTCTTCCTACTGACTATCTTTTGAACCATTCCTGTGACACTAGTTATAGATTCCGTTGCTTCAGTTGAGGTTTACTGTATACCTTGGACCTTCTTATTGACGATGAAACACAGAAATTGCATCGGAATTAAATACAAAAGGCACAATGCCGACTTAAGTACAAGAAGACTGACTCATCTTACTTTCTATGTTCTGAACCATGCCTGTGACAGTAGTTATAGATTCCGATGCTTCACTTCTTGTTTACTGTATCCCTTGGACCTTCTTATTGACGATGAAATACAGAAATCGCATCGGAATTAACACAATAGGCACACTGCCGACTTAAGTGCAAAAAGACTGACTCCTCTTACTGACTATGTTTTGAACCTTTCCTGTGAGACTAGTTATAGATTGCGTTGCTTCCCTTCAGGTTTACTGTATCCCTCTGACCTTCGTATTGACGATGAAACACAGAAATTGCATCGGAATTAAATACAAAAGGCACAATGCCGAGTTAGGTACATGAAGACCGACACTTCCTACTGACTATGATATGAACCAGTCCTGTGACACTAGTTATAGATTCCGATGCGTCACTTCAGGTTTACTGTATCCCTCAGCCCTTGTTATTGACGATGAAACACAGAAATTGCATCGGAATTAAATACAAGAGGCACAATGCCGACTTAAGTACAAGAAGACTGACTCATGTTACTGACTATGATTTGAACTATTCCTGTGAGACTAGTTATAGATTGTGATGCTTCCCTTCAGGTTTACTGTATCCCTCTGACCTTCTTATTGACGATGAAACACAGAAATTGCATCGGAATTAAATACAAAAGGCACAATGCCGACTTAAGTACATGAAGACCGACACTTCCTACTGACTATGATTTGAACCATTCCTGTGACACTAGTTATAGATTCCGATTCTTCACTTGAGGTTTACTGTATCCCTTGGACCTTCTTATTGACGATGAATCACATAAATTGCCTCGGAATTAAATACAAAAGGCACAATGCTGACTTAAATACAAGAATACTGACTCATCTTACTGTCTATGTTCTGAACCATTCCTGTGACACTAGTTATAGATTCCGATTCTTCACTTGAGGTTTACTGTATCCCTTGGACTTTCTTATTGACGATGAAACACATAAATTGCCTCGGAATTAAATACAAAAGGCACAATGCCGACTTAAGTACAAGAAGACTTACTGCTCTTACTGTCTATGTTCTGAACCATTCCTGTGACACTTGTTAAAGATTCCGACGCTTCACTCCAGGTTTACTGTATCCCTTGGACCTTCTTATTGACGATGAAGCACAGAAATTGCATCGGAATTAAATACAAAAGCACAATGCCGACTTAAGTACATGAAGACCGACTCTTCCTACTGACTATGTTTTGAACGATTCCTGTGACACTAGTTATAAATTATGATGCCTCACTTCAGGTTAACTGTATCCGTTGGACGTTCTTATTGACGATGACACAGAAATTGCATCGGAATTAAATACAAAAGGCACAATGCCGATTTAAGTACATGAAGACTAACTCTTCCTACTGACTATGTTTGAATCGTTCCTGTGACCCTAGTTATAGATTCCGCTGCTTCACTTGAGGTTTACTGTATCCCTTGGACCTTCTTATTGACGATGAAACACAGAAATTGCATCGGCACTTAATACCAAGGGCACAATGCCGATTTAAGTACAAGGAAGACTGACTCTTCTTACTGTCTATGTTTTAACCATTCCTGTGACACTAGTTATAGATTCCGACGCTTCACTCCAGGTTTACTGTTTCCCTTGGACCTTCTTATTGACGATGAAACACAGAAATTGCATCAGAATTAAATACAAAATTCATAATGCCGACTTAAGTACATGAAAACCAACACTTCCTACTGACTATGATTTGAACCATTCCTGTGACACTAGTTATGGATTCCGATGCTTCACCTGAGGTTTACTGTATCCCTTGGACCTTCTTATTGACGATGAAACACAGAAATTGAATCGGTATTAAATGCAAAAATCACAATGCCGACTTAAGTACATGAAGACCGACACTTCCTACTGACTATGATTTGAACCATTCCTGTGACACTAGTTATAGATTCCGATGCTTCACTTGAGCTTTACTGTATCCCTTGGACCTTCTTATTGACGATGAAACAAAGAAATTGCATCGGAATTAAATGCAAAAGGCACAATGCCGACTTAAGTACAAGAAGACTGACTCATCTTACTGTCTATGTTCAGAACCATTTCTGTGACACTAGTTATAGATTCCGACGCTTCACTCCAGGTTTACTGTAACCCTTGGACCTTCTTATTGACGATGAAGCACAGAAATTGCATCGGAATTAAATACAAAAAGCACAATGCCGAATTAAGTACATGAAGACCGACTCTTCCTACTGACTATGTTTTGAACCATTCCTGTGACACGAGTTATAGATTCCGATGCTTCACTTCAGGTTTACTGTATCCCTTGGACCTTCTTATTGACGATGAAATACAGAACCCGCATCGGAATTAACACAATAGGCACACTGCCGACTTAAGTACAAAATGACTGACTCCTCTTACTGACTATGATTTGAACCATTCCCGTGATACTAGTTATAGATTCCGATGCTTCACTTCAGCTTTACTGTACCCCTCTGACCTACTTTTTGACGATGAAACACAGAAATTTCATCGGAATTAAATAGAAAAGGCACAATGCCGACTTAAGTACATGAAGACCGACACTTCCTACTGACTATGATTTGAACCATTCCTGTGACACTAGTTATAGATTCCGATGCTTCAATTGAGGTTTACTGTATCCCTTGGACCTTCTTATTGACGATGAAACACAGAAATTGCATCGGAATTAAATGCAAAAGGCACAATGCCGACTTAAGTACAAGAAGACTGACTCATCTTACTGTCTATGTTCTGAACCATTCCTATGACACTAGTTATAGATTCCGACGCTTCACTCCAGGTTTACTGTATCCCTTGGACCTTCTTATTGACGATGAAGCACAGAAATTGCATCGGAATTAAATACAAAAGGCACAATGCCGACTTAAGTACATGAAGACCGACTCTTCCTACTGACTATGTTTTGAACCATTCCTGTGACACTAGTTATAGATTCCGATGCTTCACTTGAGGTTTACTGTATCCCTTGGACCTTCTTATTGACGATGAAACACAGAAATTGCATCGGATTTAAATACAAAAGGCACAATGCCGACTTAAGTACAAGAAGACTGACTCATATTACTTTCTATGTTCTGAACCATGCCTGTGACAGTAGTTATAGATTCCGATGCTTCACTTCATGTTTACTGTATCCCTTGGACCTTCTTATTGACGATGAAATACAGAAATCGCATCGGAATTAACACAATAGGCACACTGCCGACTTAAGTGCAAAAAGACTGACTCCTCTTACTGACTATGTTTTGAACCTTTCCTGTGAGACTAGTTATAGATTGCGTTGCTTCCCTTCAGGTTTACTGTATCCCTCTGACCTTCGTATTGACGATGAAACACAGAAATTGCATCGGAATTAAATACAAAAGGCACAATGCCGACTTAGGTACATGAAGACCGACACTTCCTACTGACTATGATTTGAACCATTCCTGTGACACTAGTTATAGATTCCGATGCGACACTTCAGGTTTACTGTATCCCTCAGCCCTTGTTATTGACGATGAAACACAGAAATTACATCGGAATTAAATACAAGAGGCACAATGCCGACTTAAGTACAAGAAGACTGACTCTTGTTACTGACTATGATTTGAACTATTCCTGTGAGACTAGTTATAGATTGTGATGCTTCCCTTCAGGTTTACTGTATCCGTCTGACCTTCTTATTGACGATGAAACACATAAATTGCCTCGGAATTAAATACAAAAGGCACAATGCCGACTTAAGTACAAGAAGACTTACTCCTCTTACTAACTATGATTTGAACATTTCCTGTGACACTAGTTATAGATTCCGATGCGTCACTTCAGGTTTACTGTATCCCTCTGACCTTCTTATTGACGATGAAACACAGAAATTGCATCGGAATTAAATACAAGAGGCACAATGCCGACTTAAGTACAAGAAGACTGACTCTTCTTACTGACTATGATTTGAACCATTCCTGAGAGACTAGTTATAGATTGCGATGCTTCCCTTCATGTTAACTGTATCCCTCTGACCTTCTTATTGACGATGAAACACAGAAATTGCATCGGAATGAAATACGAAAGGCACAATGCCGACTTAAATACAAGAATACTGACTCATCTTATTGTCTATGTTCTGAACCATTCCTGTGACACTAGTTATGGATTCCGATTCTTCACTTGAGATTTACTGTATCCCTTGGACCTTCTTATTGACGATCAAACACATAAATTGCCTCGGAATTAAATAAAAAAGGCACAATGCCGACTTAAGTACAAGAAGACTTACTCCTCTTACTGTCTATGTTCTGAACCATTCCTGTGACACTTGTTAAAGATTCCGACGCTTCACTCCAGGTTTACTGTATCCCTTGGACCTTCTTATTGACGATGAAGCACAGAAATTGCATCGGAATTAAATACAAAAGCACAATGCCGACTTAAGTACATGAAGACCGACTCTTCCTACTGACTATGTTTTGAACCATTCCTGTGACACTAGTTATAGATTCCGATGCTTCACTTGAGGTTTACTGTATCCCTTGGACCTTCTTATTGACGATGAAACACAGAAATTGCATCGGAATTAAATACAAAAGGCACAATGCCGACTTAAATACAAGAAGACTGACTCATCTTACTGTCTATGTTCTGAACCATTCCTGTAACACTAGTTATAGATTCCGATGCTTCACTTCAGGTTTACTGTATCCCTTTGACCTTCTTATTGACGATGAAACACAGAAATTGCATCGGAATTAAATACAAAAGGCACAATGCCGACTTAAGTACAAGAAGACTGACTCTTCCTAATGTCTATGTTTTGAACCATTCCTGTGTCACTAGTTATAAATTACGATGCCTCAGTTCAGGTTAACTGTACCCCTTGGACGTTCTTATTGACGATGACACACAGAAATTGCATCGGAATTAAATACAAAAGGCACAATGCCGATTTAAGTACATGAAGACCGACACTTCCTACTGACTATGATTTGAACCATTCCTGTGACACTAGTTGTAGATTCCGATGCTTCACTTGAGGTTTACTGTATCCCTTGGACCTTCTTATGGACGATGAAACACAGAAATTGCACTGGAATTAATACCAAGGGCACAATGCCGATTTAAGTACTAGGAAGACAGACTCTTCTTACTGTCTATGTTTTAACGATTCCTGTGACACTAGTTATAGATTCCGACGCTTCACTCCAGGTTTACTGTTTCCCTTGGACCTTCTTATTGACGATGAAACACAGAAATTGCATCGGAATTAAATACAAAAGGCACAATGCCGACTTAAGTACATGAAGACCGACACTTCCTACTGACTATGATTTGAACCATTCCTGTGACACTAGTTATAGATTCCGATGCTTCACTTGAGGTTTACTGTATCCCTTGTACCTTCTTATTGACGATGAAACACAGAAATTGCATCGGGATTAAATGCACAAGGCACAATGCCGCCTTAAGTACAAGAACACTGACTCATCTTACTGTCTATGCTCTGAACCATTCCTGTGACACTAGTTATAGATTCAGACGCTTCACTCCAGGTT
This sequence comes from Schistocerca piceifrons, assembly GCF_021461385.2. Lineage (NCBI taxonomy): Eukaryota > Metazoa > Arthropoda > Insecta > Orthoptera > Acrididae > Schistocerca > Schistocerca piceifrons. The sequence continues at coordinate 183,140 of NW_025728003.1, read as the reverse complement.
TACTGTATCCCTTGGACCTTCTTATTGACGATGAAGCACAGAAATTGCATCGGAATTAAATACAAAAGGCACAATGCCGACTTAGATACATGAAGACCGACTCATCCTACTGACTGTGTTTTGTACCATTCCTGTGACACTAGTTATAGATTCCGATGCTTCACTTGAGGTTTACTGTATCCCTTGGACCTTCTTATTGACGATGAAACACAGAAATTGCATCGGAATTTAATACAAAACGCACAATGCCGACTTAAGTACAAGAAGACTGACTCTTCCTACTGTCTATGTTTGAACCATTCCTGTGACACTAGTTATAGATTCCGATGCTTAACTTGAGGTTTACTGTATCCCTTGGACCTTCTTATTGACGACGAAACACAGAAATTGCCTCGGAATTAAATACAAAAGCACAATGACGACTTAAGTACAAGAAGGCTGACTCGTTTTACTGACTATGTTTTGAACCATTCCTGTGAGACTAGTTATGGATTGCGATGCTTCACTTCGGGTTTACTGTATCCCTCTGACCTTCTTATTGACGATGAAACACAGAAATTGCATCGGAATTAAATACAAAAGGCACAATGCCGACTTACGTACATGAAGACCGACACTTCCTACTGACTATGATTTGAACCATTCCTGTGACACTAGTTATAGTTTCCGATGCGTCACTTCAGGTTTACTGTATCCCTCTGACCTTCTTATTGACGATGAAACACAGAAATAGCATCGGAATTAAATACAAGAGGCACAATGCCGACTTAAGTACACGAAGACTGACTCTTCTTACTGACTATGATTTGAACCATTCCTGTGAGACTAGTTATAGATTGCGATGCTTCCCTTCAGGTTAACTGAATCCCTCTGACCTTCTTACTGACGATGAAACACAGAAATTGCATCGGAATTAAATACAAAAGGCACAATTCCGACTTAAGTACATGAAGACCGACACTTCCTACTGACTATGATTTGAACCATTCCTGTGACACTAGTTATAGATTCCGATGCTTCACTTGATGTTTACTGTATCCCTTGGACCTTCTTATTGACGATGAAACACAGAAATTGCATCGAGATTAAATGCAAAAGGCACAATGCCGCCTTAAGTACAAGAACACTGACTCATCTTACTGTCTATGCTCTGAACCATTCCTGTGACACTAGTTATAGATTTCGACGCTTCACTCCAGGTTTACTGTATCCCTTGGACCTTCTTATTGACGATGAAGCACAGAAATTGCATCGGAATTAAATACAAAAGGCACAATGCCGACTTAGGTACATGAAGACCGACTCATCCTACTGACTGTGTTTTGTACCATTCCTGTGACACTAGTTATAGATTCCGATGCTTCCCTTGAGGTTTACTGTATCCCTCTGACCTTCTTATTGACGATGAAACACAGAAATTGCATCGGAATTAAATACAAAAGGCACAATGCCGACTTACGTACATGAAGACCGACACTTCCTACTGACTATGATTTGAACCATTCCTGTGACACTAGTTATAGATTCCGATGCGTCACTTCAGGATTACTGTATCCCTCTGACCTTCTTATTGACGATGAAACACAGAAATTGCATCGGAATTAAATACAAGAGGCACAATGCCGACTTAAGTACACGAAGACTGACTCTTCTTACTGACTATGATTTGAACCATTCCTGTGAGACTAGTTATAGATTGCGATGCTTCCCTTCAGGTTAACTGAATCCCTCTGACCTTCTTACTGACGATGAAACACAGAAATTGCATCGGAAGTAAATACAAAAGGCACAATGCCGACTTAAGTACATGAAGACCGACTCTTCCTACTGACTATGCTTTGAACCATTCCTGTGACACTAGTTACAGATTCCGATGCTTCACTTGAGGTTTACTCTATCCCTTGGACCTTCTTATTGACGATGAAACACAGAAATTGCATCGGAATTAAATACAAAAGGCACAATGCCGACTTAAGTACAAGAAGACTGACTCATCTTACTGTCTACGTTCTGAACCATACCTGTGACAGTAGTTATAGATTCCGATGCTTCACTTCATGTTTACTGTATCCCTTGGATCTTCTTATTGACGATGAAATACAGAAATCGCATCGGAATTAACACAATAGGCACACTGCCGACTTAAGTGCAAAAAGACTGACTCCTCTTACTGACTATGTTTTGAACCTTTCCTGTGAGACTAGTTATAGATTGCGTTGCTTCCCTTCAGGTTTACTGTATCCCTCTGACCTTCGTATTGACGATGAAACACAGAAATTGCATCGGAATTAAATACAAAAGGCACAATGCCGACTTAGGTACATGAAGACCGACGCTTCCCACTGACTATGATTTGAACCATTCCTGTGACACTAGTTATAGATTCCGATGCGACACTTCAGGTTTACTGTATCCCTCAGCCCTTGTTATTGACGATGAAACACAGAAATTACATCGGAATTAAATACAAGAGGCACAATGCCGACTTAAGTACAAGAAGACTGACTCTTGTTACTGACTATGATTTGAACTATTCCTGTGAGACTAGTTATAGATTGTGATGCTTCCCTTCAGGTTTACTGTATCCGTCTGACCTTCTTATTGACGATGAAACACATAAATTGAATCGGAATTAAATACAAAAGGCACAATGCCGACTTAAGTACAAGAAGACTTACTCCTCTTACTAACTATGATTTGAACATTTCCTGTGACACTAGTTATAGATTCCGATGCGTCACTTCAGGTTTACTGTATCCCTCTGACCTTCTTATTGACGATGAAACACAGAAATTGCATCGGAATTAAATACAAGAGGCACAAACCCGACTTAAGTACAAGAAGACTGACTCTTCTTACTGACTATGATTTGAACCATTCCTGTGAGACTAGTTGTAGATTCCGATGCTTCCCTTCATGTTAACTGTATCCCTCTGACCTTCTTATTGACGATGAAACACAGAAATTGCATCGGAATGAAATACGAAAGGCACAATGCCGACTTAAATACAAGATTACTGACTCATCTTATTGTCTATGTTCTGAACCATTCCTGTGACACTAGTTATGGATTCCGATTCTTCACTTGAGATTTACTGTATCCCTTGGACCTTCTTATTGACGATGAAACACATAAATTGCCTCGGAATTAAATAAAAAAGGCACAATGCCGACTTAAGTACAAGAAGACTTACTCCTCTTACTGTCTATGTTCTGAACCATTCCTGTGACACTTGTTAAAGATTCCGACGCTTCACTCCAGGTTTACTGTATCCCTTGGACCTTCTTATTGACGATGAAGCACAGAAATTGCATCGGAATTAAATACAAAAGCACAATGCCGACTTAAGTACATGAAGACCGACTCTTCCTACTGACTATGTTTTGAACCATTCCTGTGACACTAGTTATAGATTCCGATGCTTCACTTGAGGTTTACTGTATCCCTTGGACCTTCTTATTGACGATGAAACACAGAAATTGCATCGGAATTAAATACAAAAGGCACAATGCCGACTTAAATACAAGAAGACTGACTCATCTTACTGTCTATGTTCTGAACCATTCCTGTAACACTAGTTATAGATTCCGATGCTTCACTTCAGGTTTACTGTATCCCTTGGACCTTCTTATTGACGATGAAACACAGAAATTGCATCGGAATTAAATACAAAAGGCACAATGCCGACTTAAGTACAAGAAGACTGACTCTTCCTAATGTCTATGTTTTGAACCATTCCTGTGTCACTAGTTATAAATTACGATGCCTCAGTTCAGGTTAACTGTACCCCTTGGACGTTCTTATTGACGATGACACACAGAAATTGCATCGGAATTAAATACAAAAGGCACAATGCCGATTTAAGTACATGAAGACCGACACTTCCTACTGACTATGATTTGAACCATTCCTGTGACACTAGTTGTAGATTCCGATGCTTCACTTGAGGTTTACTGTATCCCTTGGACCTTCTTATGGACGATGAAACACAGAAATTGCACTGGAATTAATACCAAGGGCACAATGCCGATTTAAGTACTAGGAAGACTGACTCTTCTTACTGTCTATGTTTTAACGATTCCTGTGACACTAGTTATAGATTCCGACGCTTCACTCCAGGTTTACTGTTTCCCTTGGACCTTCTTATTGACGATGAAACACAGAAATTGCATCGGAATTAAATACAAAAGGCACAATGCCGACTTAAGTACATGAAGACCGACACTTCCTACTGACTATGATTTGAACCATTCCTGTGACACTAGTTATAGATTCCGATGCTTCACTTGAGGTTTACTGTATCCCTTGGACCTTCTTATTGACGATGAAACACAGAAATTGCATCGGGATTAAATGCACAAGGCACAATGCCGCCTTGAGTACAAGAACACTGACTCATCTTACTGTCTATGCTCTGAACCATTCCTGTGACACTAGTTATAGATTCAGACGTTTCACTCCAGGTTTACTGTATCCCTTGGACCTTCTTATTGACGATGAAGCACAGAAATTGCATCGGAATTAAATACAAAAGGCACAATGCCGACTTAGATACATGAAGACCGACTCATCCTACTGACTGTGTTTTGTACCATTCCTGTGACACTAGTTATAGATTCCGATGCTTCACTTGAGGTTTACTGTATCCCTTGGACCTTCTTATTGACGATGAAACACAGAAATTGCATCGGAATTTAATACAAAACGCACAATGCCGACTTAAGTACAAGAAGACTGACTCTTCCTACTGTCTATGTTTTGAACCATTCCTGTGACACTAGTTATAGATTCCGATGCTTCACTTGAGGTTTACTGTATCCCTTGGACCTTCTTATTGACGACGAAACACAGAAATTGCCTCGGAATTAAATACAAAAGCACAATGACGACTTAAGTACAAGAAGGCTGACTCGTTTTACTGACTATGTTTTGAACCATTCCTGTGAGACTAGTTATGGATTGCGATGCTTCACTTCGGGTTTACTGTATCCCTCTGACCTTCTTATTGACGATGAAACACAGAAATTGCATCGGAATTAAATACAAAAGGCACAATGCCGACTTACGTACATGAAGACCGACACTTCCTACTGACTATGATTTGAACCATTCCTGTGACACTAGTTATAGTTTCCGATGCGTCACTTCAGGTTTACTGTATCCCTCTGACCTTCTTATTGACGATGAAACACAGAAATAGCATCGGAATTAAATACAAGAGGCACAATGCCGACTTAAGTACACGAAGACTGACTCTTCTTACTGACTATGATTTGAACCATTCCTGTGAGACTAGTTATAGATTGCGATGCTTCCCTTCAGGTTAACTGAATCCCTCTGACCTTCTTACTGACGATGAAACACAGAAATTGCATCGGAATTAAATACAAAAGGCACAATTCCGACTTAAGTACATGAAGACCGACACTTCCTACTGACTATGATTTGAACCATTCCTGTGACACTAGTTATAGATTCCGATGCTTCACTTGATGTTTACTGTATCCCTTGGACCTTCTTATTGACGATGAAACACAGAAATTGCATCGGGATTAAATGCAAAAGGCACAATGCCGCCTTAAGTTCAAGAACACTGACTCATCTCACTGTCTATGCTCTGAACCATTCCTGTGACACTAGTTATAGATTTCGACGCTTCACTCCAGGTTTACTGTATCCCTTGGACCTTCTTATTGACGATGAAGCACAGAAATTGCATCGGAATTAAATACAAAAGGCACAATGCCGACTTAGGTACATGAAGACCGACTCATCCTACTGACTGTGTTTTGTACCATTCCTGTGACACTAGTTATAGATTCCGATGCTTCACTTGAGGTTTACTGTATCCCTCTGACCTTCTTATTGACGATGAAACACAGAAATTGCATCGAAAGTAAATACAAAAGGCACAATGCCGACTTAAGTACATGAAGACCGACTCTTCCTACTGACTATGCTTTGAACCATTCCTGTGACACTAGTTACAGATTCCGATGCTTCACTTGAGGTTTACTCTATCCCTTGGACCTTCTTATTGACGATGAAACACAGAAATTGCATCGGAATTAAATACAAAAGGCACAATGCCGACTTAAGTACAAGAAGACTGACTCATCTTACTGTCTATGTTCTGAACCATACCTGTGACACTAGTTATAGATTCCGATGCTTCACTTCAGGTTTACTGTATCCCTTAAACCTTCTTATTGACGATGAAACACAGAAATTGCATCGGAATTAAATACAATAGGCACAATGCCGACTTAAGTACAAGAAGACTGACTCCTTTTACTGACTATGCTTTGAACCATTCCTGTGACACTAGTTATAGATTCCGATGCTTCACTTCAGCTTTACTGTACCCCACTGACCTACTTTTTGACGATGAAACACAGAAATTGCATCGGAATTAAATGGAAAAGGCACAATGCCGACTTAAGTACAAGAAGACTGACTCTTCCTACTGTCTATGATTTGAACCATTCCTGTGACACTAGTTATAGATTCCGATGCTTCACTTCAGGTTTTCTGTATCCCTTGGACCTTCTTATTGACGATGAAACACATAAATTGCCTCGGAATTAAATACAAAAATCACAATGCCGACTGAAGTACAAGAAGACTGACTCCTTTACTGACTATGTTTTGAACCATTCATGTGAGACTAGTTATAGATTGCGATATTTCCCTTCAGGTTTACTGTATCCCTCTGACCTTCTTATTGGCGATGAAACACAGAAATTGCATCGGAATTAAATACAAAAGGCACAATGCCGACTTAAGTACATGAAGAACGACACTTCCTTTTGACTATGATTTTAACCACTCCTGTGACACTAGTTATAGATTCCGATGCGTCACTTCAGGTTTACTGTATCACTCTGACCTTCTTATTGACGATGAAACACAGAAATTGCATCGGAATTAAATACAAGAGGCACAATGCCGACTTTAGTACAAGAAGACTGACTCTTCTTACTGACTATGATTTGAACCATTCCTGTGAGACTAGTTATAGATTGCGATGCTTCCCTTCAGGTTTACTGTATCCCTCTGACCTTCTTATTGACAATGAAACACAGAAATTACATCGGAATTAAATACAAAAGGCACAATGCCGACTTAAGTACATGAAGAGCGACACTTCCTACTGACTATGATTTGAACCATTCCTGTGACACTAGTTATAGATTCCGATGCTTCACTTGAGGTTTACTGTATCCCTTGGACCTTCTTATTGACGATGAAACACAGAAATTGCCTCGGAATTAAATACAAAAGGCGCAATGCCGACTTAAGTACAAGAAGACTGACTCCTTTTACTGACTATGTTTTGAACCATTCCTGTGACACTAGTTATAGATTCCGATGCGTCACTTCAGGTTTACTGTATTCCTCTGACCTTGTTATTGTCGATGAAACACAGAAATTGCATCGGAATTAAATACAAGAGGCACAATGCCGACTTAAGTACAAGAAGACTGACTCTTCTTACTGACTATGATTTGAACCATTCCTGTGAGACTAGTTATAGATTGCGATGCTTCAGGTTAACTGTATCCCTCTGACCTTCTTATTGACGATGAAACACAGAAATTGCATCGGAATTAAATGCAAAAGGCACAATGCCGGCTTAAGTACAAAAAGACTGACTCATCTTACTCTCTATGCTCTGAACCATTCCTGTGACACTAGCTATAGATTCCGATGCTTCACTTCAGGTTTACAGTATCCCTTTTACCTTCTTATTGACGATGAAACACAGAAATTGCATCGGAATTAAATACAAAAGGCACAATGCCGACTTAAGTACAAGAAGACTGACTAATCTTACTGTCTATGCTCTGAACCATTCCTGTGACACTAGTTATAGATTCCGATGCTTCACTTCAGGTTTACTGTATCCCTTGGACCTTCTTATTGACGATGAAATAAAGAAATCGCATCGGAATTAACACAATAGGAACACTGCCGACTTAAGTACAAAAAGACTGACTCCTCTTACTGACTATGTTTTGAACCATTCCTGTGACACTAGTTATAGATTCCGATGCGTCACTTTAGGTTTACTGTATTCCTCTGACCTTCTTATTCACGATGAAACACAGAAATTGATTCGGAATTAAATACAAGAGGCACAATGCCGACTTAAGTACAAGAAGACTGACTCTTCTTAATGGCTATGATTTGAATTATTCCTGTGAGACTAGTTATAGATTGCGATGCTTCCCTTCAGGTTAACTTTATCCCTCTGACCGTCCAGTTGACGATGAAACACAGAAATTGCATGGGAATTAAATACAAAGGGCACAATGCCGACTTAAGTACATGAAGACCGACACTTCCTACTGACTGTGATTTGAACCATTCCTGTGACATTAGTTATAGATTCCGATGCTTCACTTGAGGTTTACTGTATCCCTTGGACCTTTTTATTGACGATGAAACACAGATATTGCATCGGAATTAAATGCAAAAGCACAATGCCGACTTAAGTACAAGATGACTGACTCATCTTACTGTCTATGTTCTGAACCATTCCTGTGACACTAGTTATAGATTACGATGCTTCACTTCAGGTTTACTGTTTCCCTTTGACCTTCTTATTGACGATGAAATACAGAAATCGCATCGGAATTAACACAATAGGAACACTGCCGACTTCAGTACAAAAAGACTGACTCCTCTTACTGACTATGTTTTGAACCATTCCTGTGACACTAGTTATAGATTTCGATGCTTCACTTCAGCTTTACTGTACCCCTCTGACCTACTTTTTGACGATGAAACACAGAAATTGCATCGGAATTAAATAGAAAAGGCACAATGCCGACTTAAGCACAAGAAGACTGACTCTTTCTACTGTCTATGTTCTGAACCATTCCTGTGACACTAGTTATAGATTCCGATGCTTCTCTTCAGGTTTACTGTATCCCTTGGACCTTCTTATTGACGATGAAACACAGAAATTGCCTCGGAAATAAATACAAAAGGCACAATGCCGACTTAAGTACAAGAAGACTGACTCCTTTTACTGACTATGATTTGAACCATTCATGTGACATTAGTTATAGATTCGGATGCTTCACTTCAGGTTTACTGTATCCCTCTGATCTTCTTATTGACGATGAAACACAGAAATTGCATCGGAATTAAATGGGAAAAGCATAATGCCGACTTAAGTACAAGACGACTGACTTTTCTTACTGTCTATCTTTTGAACCATTCCTGTGACACTAGTTATAGATTCCGATGTTTCACTTCAGGTTTACTGTAACCCTTGGACCTTCTTATTGACGATGAAACACAGAAATTGCATTGGAATTAAATACAAAAGGCACAATGCCGACATAAGTGCAAGAAGACTGACCCTTCTTACTGTCTATGCTTTGAACCATTCCTGTGACTCTAGTTATAGATTCCGATGCGTCACTTCAGGTTTACTGTATTCCTCTGACCTTCTTATTGTCGATGAAACACAGAAATTGCATCGGAATTAAATACAAGAGGCACAATGCCGACTTAAGTACAAGAAGACTGACTCTTCTTAATGGCTATGATTTGAACTATTCCTGTGAGACTAGTTATAGATTGCGATGCTTCCCTTCAGGTTAACTGTATCCCTCTGACCTTCTTGTTGACGATGAAACACAGAAATTGCATGGGAATTAAATACAAAGGGCACAATGCCGACTTAAGTACATGAAGACCGACACTTCCTACTGACTATGATTTGAACCATTCCTGTGACACTAGTTATAGATTCCGATGCTTCACTTGAGGTTTACTGTATCCCTTGGACCTTTTTATTGACGATGAAACACAGATATTGCATCGGAATTAAATGCAAAAGCACAATGCCGACTTAAGTACAAGATGACTGACTCATCTTACTGTCTATGTTCTGAACCATTCCTGTGACACTAGTTATAGATTACGATGCTTCCCTTCAGGTTTACTGTATCCGTTGGACCTTCTTATTGACGATGAAATACAGAAATCACATCGGAATTAACACAATAGGAACACTGCCGACTTCAGTACAAAAAGACTGACTCCTCTTACTGACTATGTTTTGAACCATTCCTGTGACACTAGTTATAGATTTCGATGGTTCACTTCAGCTTTACTGTACCCCTTTGACCTACTTTTTGACGATGAAACACAGAAATTGCATCGGAATTAAATAGAAAAGGCACAATGCCGACTCAAGTACAAGAAGACTGACTCTTCCTACTGTCTATGTTCTGAACCATTCCTGTGACACTAGTTATAGATTCCGATGCGTCACTTCAGGTTTACTGTATCCCTCTAAGCTTCTTATTGGCGATGAAACACAGAAATTGCATCGGAATTAAATGGGAAAAGCATAATGCCGACTTAAGTACAAGACGACTGACTTTTCTTACTGTCTATCTTTTGAACCATTCCTGTGACACTAGTTATAGATTCCGATGTTTCACTTCAGGTTTACTGTAACCCTTGGACCTTCTTATTGACGATGAAACACAGAAATTGCATTGGAATTAAATACAAAAGGCACAATGCCGACATAAGTGCAAGAAGACTGACCCTTCTTACTGTCTATGCTTTGAACCATTCCTGTGACTCTAGTTATAGATTCCGATGCGTCACTTCAGGTTTACTGTATTCCTCTGACCTTCTTATTGTCGATGAAACACAGAAATTGCATCGGAATTAAATACAAGAGGCACAATGCCGACTTAAGTACAAGAAGACTGACTCTTCTTAATGGCTATGATTTGAACTATTCCTGTGAGACTAGTTATAGATTGCGATGCTTCCCTTCAGGTTAACTGTATCCCTCTGACCTTCTTGTTGACGATGAAACACAGAAATTGCATGGGAATTAAATACAAAGGGCACAATGCCGACTTAAGTACATGAAGACCGACACTTCCTACTGACTATGATTTGAACCATTCCTGTGACACTAGTTATAGATTCCGATGCTTCACTTGAGGTTTACTGTATCCCTTGGACCTTTTTATTGACGATGAAACACAGATATTGCATCGGAATTAAATGCAAAAGCACAATGCCGACTTAAGTACAAGATGACTGACTCATCTTACTGTCTATGTTCTGAACCATTCCTGTGACACTAGTTATAGATTACGATGCTTCCCTTCAGGTTTACTGTATCCGTTGGACCTTCTTATTGACGATGAAATACAGAAATCACATCGGAATTAACACAATAGGAACACTGCCGACTTCAGTACAAAAAGACTGACTCCTCTTACTGACTATGTTTTGAACCATTCCTGTGACACTAGTTATAGATTTCGATGGTTCACTTCAGCTTTACTGTACCCCTTTGACCTACTTTTTGACGATGAAACACAGAAATTGCATCGGAATTAAATAGAAAAGGCACAATGCCGACTTAAGTACAAGAAGACTGACTCTTCCTACTGTCTATGTTCTGAACCATTCCTGTGACACTAGTTATAGATTCCGATGCGTCACTTCAGGTTTACTGTATCCCTCTAAGCTTCTTATTGGCGATGAAACACAGAAATTGCATCGGAATTAAATGGGAAAAGCATAATGCCGACTTAAGTACAAGACGACTGACTTTTCTTACTGTCTATCTTTTGAACCATTCCTGTGACACTAGTTATAGATTCCGATGTTTCACTTCAGGTTTACTGTAACCCTTGGACCTTCTTATTGACGATGAAACACAGAAATTGCATTGGAATTAAATACAAAAGGCACAATGCCGACATAAGTGCAAGAAGACTGACCCTTCTTACTGTCTATGCTTTGAACCATTCCTGTGACTCTAGTTATAGATTCCGATGCGTCACTTCAGGTTTACTGTATCCCTCTGACCATCTTATTGACGATGAAACACAGAAATTGCATCGGAATTAAATACAAGAGGCACAATGCCGACTTAAGTACAAGAAGACTGACTCTTCTTACTGTCTATGTTTGAACCATTCCTGTGACACTAGTTATAGATTCCGATGCTTCACTTCAGGTTCACTGTATCCCTTGGACCTTGTTATTGACGATGAAACACAGAAATTGCTTCGGAATTAAATACAAAAGGCACAATGCCAACTGAAGTACAAGAAGACTGACTCTTCCTACTGTGTAAGTTTTGACCCATTCTTGTGACACTAGTTTTAGATTCCGATGCTTCACTTCAGGTTTACTGTATCCGTTGGACCTTCATATTGACGATGAAGCACAGAAATTGCATCGGAATTAAATACAAAAGGCACAATGCCGACTGAAGTACATGAAGACCGGATCTTCCTACTGACTATGTTTGAACCATTCCTGTGACACCAGTTATAGATTCCGATGCTTCACTTGAGGTTTACTGTATCCCTTGGACCTTCTTATTGACGATGAAACACAGAAATTGCATCGGAACTAAATAGAAATGGCACAAAGAAGACTTAAGTAAAAGAAGACTGACTTTTCTTACTGACTATATTTTGAACCATTCCTGTGGCAGTAGTTATAGATTCCGATGCTTCACTTCAGGTTTACTGTATCCCTTGGACCTTCTTATTGACGATGAAACACAGAAATTCCATCGGAATTAAATTCAAAAGGCAAAATGCCGACTTAAGTACACGAAGACTGACTCTTCTTACTGTCTATGTTTTTAACCAATCCTGTGACACTAGTTATAGATTCCGATGCTACACTCTAGGTTTAGTGTATCCCTTGGACCTTCATATTGACGATGAAGCACAGAAATTGCATCGGAATTAAATACAAAAGGCACAATGCCGACTTAAGGACAAGAGGACTGGCTGTTCTTACTGACTATGTTTTCAACCATTCCTGTGACACTAGTTATAGATTCCGATGCTACACTTCAGGTTTATATTATGCCTCTGACCTTCTTATTGACGATGAAACACAGAGATTGCATCGGAATTAAATAGAAAAGGCACAATGTCGACTTAAGTACAAGAAGACTACCTCTTCTTACTGTCTATGTTTTGAACCATTCCTGTGACACTAGTTATAGATTCCGATGCTTCACTCCATGCTTACTGTATCCCTTGGACGTTGTTATTGACGATGAAACACAGAAATTGCATCGGAATTAAATACAAAAGGCACAATGCCGGCATAAGTACAAGAAGACTGACTCTTCCTACTGTCTATGTTTTGAACCATTCCTGTGAAACTAGTTTCGGATTCCGATGCTTCACTTCAGGTTTACTGTATATGTCTGACCTTCTTATTGATGATGAAAAACAGAAATTCCATCGGAATTAAATACAAGAGGCACAATGCCGACTTAAGTACATTAAGTCTGACTCTTCCTACTGACTATGTTTTGAACCATTCCTGTGACACTAGTTATAGCTCCCGATGCTTCACCTCAGGTTTACTGTATCCCTTGGCCCTTCTTATTGACGATGAAACACAGAAATTGCATCGGAATTAAATACAAAAGGCACAATGCCGACTTAAGGACAAGGAGACTGACTCTTCTTACTGACTATGTTTTGAACCATTCCTGAGACATTAGCTACAGATTCCGATGCTTCACTTAAGGTTTAGTGTATCCCTCTGACCTCCTTTTTGACGATGAAACACAGAAATGCATCGGAATTAAATACAAAAGGCACAATGCCGACTTAAGTACAAGAAGACTGACTCTTCTTACAGTCTATGTTTTGAACCATTCCATTGACACTAGTTACAGATTCCGATGCTTCGATCCAGGTTTACTGTATCCCTTGGACCTTCTTATTGACGATTAAACACAGAAATTGCATCGGAACTAAATAGAAATGGCACAAAGAAGACTTAAGTAAAAGAAGACTGACTTTTCTTACTGACTATGTTTTGAACCATTCCTGTGGCACTAGTTATAGATTCCGATGCTTCACTTCAGGTTTACTGTATCCCTTGGACCTTCTTATTGACGATGAAACACAGAAATTCCATCGGAATTAAATTCAAAAGGCAAAATGCCGACTTAAATACACGAAGACTGACTCTTCTTACTGTCTATGTTTTTAACCAATCCTGTGACACTAGTTATAGATTCCGATGCTACACTCTAGGTTTACTGTATCCCTTGGACCTTCATATTGACGATGAAGCACAGAAATTGCATCGGAAATTAATACAAAAGGCACAATGCCGACTTAAGGACAAGAGGACTGGCTGTTCTTACTGACTATGTTTTCAACCATTCCTGTGACACTAGTTATAGATTCCGATGCTACACTTCAGGTTTATATTATGCCTCTGACCTTCTTATTGACGATGAAACACAGAGATTGCATCGGAATTAAATAGAAAAGGCACAATGTCGACTTAAGTACAAGAAGACTGACTCTTCTTACTGTCTATGTTTTGAACCATTCCTGTGACACTAGTTATAGATTCCGATGCTTCACTCCAGGCTTACTGTATCCCTTGGACGTTGTTATTGACGATGAAACACATAAATTGCATCGGAATTAAATACAAAAGGCACAATGCCGGCATAAGTACAAGAAGACTGACTCTTCCTACTGTCTATGTTTTGAACCATTCCTGTGAAACTAGTTTCGGATTCCGATGCTTCACTTCAGGTTTACTGTATATGTCTGACCTTCTTATTGATGATGAAAAACAGAAATTCCATCGGAATTAAATACAAGAGGCACAATGCCGACTTAAGTACATGAAGTCTGACTCTTCCTACTGACTATGTTTTGAACCATTCCTGTGACACTAGTTATAGATCCCGATGCTTCACTTCAGGTTTACTGTATCCCTTTGACCTTATTGCCGATGAAACACAAAAATTGCATCGGTATTAAATACAAAAGGCACAATGCCGGCTTAAGGGCAAGAAGACAGACTCTTCTTACCGACTATGTTTTGAACCATTCCTGTGACACTAGTTATAGATTCCGATGCTTCACTTCAGGTTTACTGTATCCCTTGGACCTTCTTATTGACGATGAATCACAGAAATTGCATCGGAATTGAATACAAATGGCACAATGCCGACTTAAGTACAAGAAGACTGACCCTTCTTACTGTCTATGCTTTGAACCATTCCTCTGACACTAGTTATGGCTTCCGATGCGTCACTTCAGGTTTACTGTATCCCTCTGTCCTTCTTATTGACGATGAAACACAGAAATTGCATCGGAATTAAATACAAAAGGGACACTGCCGACTTAAGTACATGAAGACTGACCCTTCTTACTGACTATGATTTCAACCATTCCTGTGACACTAGTTATAGATTGCGATGCTTCACTTCAGGTTAACTGTATCCCTCTGACCTTCTTGTTGACGGTGAAACACAGAAATTGCATCGGAAATAAATGCAAAAGGCACAATGTCGACTTAAGTACAAGAAGACTGACTCTTCTTACTATGTTTTGAACCATTCCTGGGACACTAATTATAGATTCTGATGCTTCACTTCATGTTTACTGTATCCCTTGGACCTTCTTATTGACGATGAAACACAGAAATTGCATCGGAATTAAATACAAAAGGCACAATGCCGACTTAAGTACAAGAAGACTGACTC
Source organism: Schistocerca piceifrons (assembly GCF_021461385.2). NCBI lineage: Eukaryota > Metazoa > Arthropoda > Insecta > Orthoptera > Acrididae > Schistocerca > Schistocerca piceifrons. The sequence continues at coordinate 167,586 of NW_025728003.1, read as the reverse complement.
TTCCTACTGTCTATGTCTTAAACCATTCTTGTGGCACTAGTTATAGATTCAGATGCTTCACTTCAGGTTTACTGTTTCCCTCCGACCTTTTTATTGTCGATGAAACACAGAAATTGCATCGGAAGTAATTACAAAAGGCACAATGCCGACTTAAGTACAAGAAGACTGTCTCTTCTTACTGTCTATGATTTGAACCATTCCATTGACACTAGTTATAGTTTCCGATGCTTTACTCCAGGTTTACTGAATCCCTTGGACCTTCTTATTGACGATGAAACACAGAAATTGCATCGGAATTAAATAAAATGGCACAAGGAAGACTTAAGTACAAGAAGACTGTCTCTTCTTGCTGACTATGTTTTGAACCATTCCTGTGACACTAGTTATAGATTCCGATGCTTCACTTCACGTTTACTGTATCCCTTGGACCTTCTTATTGACGATGAAACACAGAAATTGCTTCGGAATTAAATACAAAAAGCACAATGCCGACTTAAGGACAAGGAGACTGACTGTTCTTACTGACTATGATTTGAACCATTCCTGTGACACTAGTTATAGATTCCGATGCTACACTTCAGGTTTATTGTATCCCTCTGACCTTCTTATTGACGATGAAACACAGAAATTGCATCGAAAGTAAATAGAAAATGCACAATGTCGACTTAAGTACAAGATGACTGCCTCTTCTTACTGTCTATGTTTTGAACCATTCCTGTGACACTAGTTATTGATTCCGATGCTTCACTCCAGGTTTACTATATACCTTGGACATTCTTATTGACGATGAAACACAGAAATTGCATCGGAATTAAATGCAAAGAGCACAATCCGACTTAAGTACAAGAAGACTGGCCCTTCCTACTGTCCATGATTTGCACCATTCCTGTGACACTAGTTTTGGAATCCCATGCTTCACGTCAGGTTTACTGTACCCCTCTGACCTTCTTATTGACGATGAAACACAGCAATTGCATCGGAATTAAATACAAAAGGCACAATGCCGACTTAAGTACAAGAAGACTGACTCTTCCTACTGTCTATGTTTTGTACCATTACTGTGACACTAGTTATAGTTTCCGATGCTTCACTCCAGGTTTACTGTATCCCTTGGACCTTCTCATTGACAATGAAACACAGCAATTGCATCGGAATTAAATACAAGAGGCACAATGCCGACTTAAGGACAAGAAGACTGACTCTTCTTACTGACTAGGTTTTGAACCATTCCTGTGACACTAGTTATAGATTCCGATGCTTCACTTCAGGTTTACTGTATGCCTCTGACCTTCTTATAGCCGGTGAAATACAGAAATTGCATCGGAATTAAATACGAAAGGCACAATGCCAACTTAAGTACAAGAAGACTGACTCTTCTTACTGACTATGTTTGAACCATTCCTGTGACACTAGTTATAGATTCCGATGCTTCACTTCAGGTTTACTGTATCCCTCGGACCTTCTTATTGACGATGAACACAGAAATTGCATCGGAATTAAATAGAAAAGGCACAATGCTGACTTAAGTACAAGAAGACTGACTCTTCTTACTGACTATGTTTTGATCCATTCCTGTGACACTAGTTGTAGATTCCGATGCTTCTCTTCAGGTATACTGTATCCCTTGGACCTTCTTATTGACGATCAAACAAAGAAATTGAATCGGAATTAAATACAAAAGACACAATGCCCAGTTAAGTACAAGAAGACTGACTCTTCCAACTGTCTACGTTTTGAGCCATGCCGGTGACACTTGTTATAGATTCCGATGCTTTACTTCAGGTTTACTGTATCCCTCTGACCGTCTTATTGACAATGAAAAACAGAAATTGCAGCGGAATTAAATAGAAAAGGCACAATGCCGACTTAAGTACTAGAAGACTGACTCTTCCTACTGTCTATGTTTTGAACCAATCCTGTGTCACTAGTCACAGATTCCGATGCTTCATTTCAGATTTACTGTATCCCTTGGACCTTCTCATTGACGATGAAACACAGAAATTGCATCGGAATTCAATACTAAAGGCACAATGCCGACTTAACTACATGAAGACTGACTCTTCCAACTGACTGTGGTCTGAAAAATTTCTGTGGGACTAGTTATAGATTCCGATGCTTAACTTCTGGATTACTGTATCCCTCTGACCTTTTTAGAGACGATGAAACACAGATATTGCATCGGAAATATATACAAAAAGCACAATGCCGACTTAAGTACAAGAATACTGACTCATCTAATTGTCTATGTTTTGAACTGTCCCTATGACACTAGTTATAGATTCCGATGCTTCACTCCAGGTTTACTGTATCCCTTGGACCTTCTTATTGACGATGAAACACAGAAATTGCATCGGAATGAAGTACAAAAGGCACAATGCCGACATAAGTACAAGAAAACGGACTCTTCTTACTGACTATGTTTTGAACCATTTCTGTGACACTAGTTATGGATTCCGATGCTTCACTTCAGGTTTACTGTATCCCTCTGACCTCCATATTGACGATGAAACACAGAAATTGCATCGGAATTAAATACAAAAGGCACAATGCCGAATTAAGTACAAGAAGACTGACTCTTCTTACTGTCTATTTTTGAACCAGTCCTGTGACACCACTTATTGACTCCGATGCTTCACTCTAAGTTTACTGTATCCCTTGGACCTTCTTATTGACGATGAAACACAGAAATTGCATCGGAATTAAATACAAAACACTATGTCGACTTTAGTAAAAGAAGTCTGTCTCTTCTTTCTGTCTATGATTTGTACCATTCCTGTGACACTAGTTATAGACTCCGATGCTTCAATTGAGGTTTACTGTATCCCTTGGACCTTCTTATTGACGATGAAACACAGAAATTGCATCAGAATTAAATAGAAAATGCACAATGATGACTTAAGTACAAGAAGACTGACTATTCTTACTGACTATGTTTTGAACCATTCCTGTGACACTAGTTATAGATTCCGATGCTTCACTTCAGGATACCTGCATCCCTCTGACCTTCTTATTGACGATGAAACACAGAAATATCATCGGATTTAAATACAAAAGGCACAATGCCGACTTAAGAACGAGAAGACTGACTCTTCTTACTGTCTATGTTTTGAACCAACCCTGTGACACTAGTTATAGATTCCGATGCATCACTCCAGGTTTACTGTATCCCTTGGTCCTTCTTATTGACGATGAAACACAGAAATTGCATCGGAATTCAATACAAAAGGCACAATGCCGAATTAAGTACAAGAAGACTGACTCTTCTTACTTACTGTATTTTGAACCATTCCTGTGACACTAGTTATAAATTCCGATGCTTCACTTCAGGATTACTGTATCGCTTGGACCTTCTTATTGACGATGAAACAAAGAAATTGAATCGGAATTAAATACAAAAGACACAATGATCACTTAAGTACAAGAAGACTGACTCTTCCAACTGTCTACGTTTTGAGCCATGCCGGTGACACTTGTTATAGATTCCGATGCTTTACTTCAGGTATACTGTATCCCTCTGACCGTCTTATTGACGATGAAAAACAGAAATTGCAGCGGAATTAAATAGAAAAGGCACAATGCCGACTTAAGTACTAGAAGACTGACTCTTCCTACTGCCTATGTTTTGAACCATTCCTGTGTCACTAGTCACAGATTCCGATGCTTCATTTCAGATTTACTGTATCCCTTGGACCTTCTTATTGACGATGAAACACAGAAATTGCATCGGAATTCAATACAAAAGGCACAATGCCGACTTAACTACATGAAGATTGACTCTTCCAACTGAATATGGTTTGAAAAATTTCTGTGACACTAGTTATTGATTCCGATGCTTAACTTCTGGATTACTGTATCCCTCTGACCTTTTTGGAGACGATGAAACACAGATATTGCATCGGAAATAAACACAAAAAGCACAATGCCGACTTAAGTACCAGAATACTGACTCACCTTATTGTCTATGTTTTGAACTGTCCCTGTGACACTAGTTATAGTTTCCGATGCTTCACTCCAGGTTTACTGTATCCCTTGGACCTTCTTATTGACGATGAAACACAGAAATTGCATCGGAATTCAATACAAAAGGCACAATGCCGACTTAAGTACATAAGACTGACTCTTCTTACTGACTGTATTTTGAACCATTCCTGTGACACTAGTTATAAATTCCGATGCTTCACTTCAGGATTACTGTATCCCTTGGACCTTCTTGTTAACGATGTAACACAGAAATAGCATCGGAATTAAATACTAAAGGCACAATGCAGAATTAAGTACAAGAAGACTGACTCTTCTTACTGTCAATGTTTTGAAACATTCCTGTGACACTAGTTACAGATTACGATGCTTCACTCCAGGTTTACAGTATCCTTGGACCTTCTTATTGACGATGAAACACAGAAATTGCATCAGAATTAAATACAAAAGGCACAATGCCGACTTAAGGACAAGAAGACTGACTCTTCTTACTGACAATGATTTGAAACATTCCTGTGACACTAGCTATAGATTCCGATGCTTCACTTCAGGATTACTGTATCCCTCTGAGCATCTTACTGACGATGAAACACAGATATTATGTCGGAATTAAATACAAAAGGCACAATGCCGACATAAGTACAATAAGACTGACTGTTCTTACTGTCTATGATTTGAACCATTCCTGTGACACTAGTTATAGATTCCGATGCTGCACTTCAGGTTTACTGTATACCTAGGACATTCTTAATGACGAAGAAACACAGAAATTGCATCGGAGTTAAATACAAAAGGCACAATGCCGACTTAAGTACAAGAAGACTAACTCTTCCCACTGCCTATGTTTTAAACCTTTCCTGTGACAATAGTTATAGATTCCGATGCTTCACTTCCGGTTTACTGTATCCCTTGGACCTTCGTATTGACGATGAAACACAGAAATTGCATCGGAATTATATACAAAATGCACAATGCCGACTTCATTACATGAAGACCGACTCTTCCTACTGACTGTGTTTTGAACCATTCCTGTGACACTAGTTATAGATTCCGATGCATCACTTGAGGTTTACTGTATCCCTTGGTCCTTCATATTGACGATGAAACACAGAAATTGCATCGGAATTAAACACAAAAGGCACAATGCCGACTTAAGTACAATAAGACTGACTCTTCTTACTGACTGTATTTTGAACCATTCCTGTGACACTAGTTATAAATTCCGATGCTTCACTTCAGGATTACTGTATCCCTTGGACCTTCTTATTAACGATGTAACACAGAAATTGCATCGGAATTAAATACTAAAGGCACAATGCAGAATTAAGTACAAGAAGACTGACTCTTCTTACTGTCAATGTTTTGAAACATTCCTGTGACACTAGTTACAGATTACGATGCTTCACTCCAGGTTTACTGAATCCCTTGGACCTTCTTATTGACGATGAAACACAGAAATTGCATCAGAATTAAATACAAAAGGCACAATGCCGACTTAAGGACAAGAAGACTGACTCTTCTTACTGACAATGATTTGGAACATTCCTGTGACACTAGCTATAGATTCCGATGCTTCACTTCAGGTTTACTGTATCCCTCTGAGCATCTTACTGACGATGAAACACAGATATTATATGGGAATTAAATACAAAAGGCACAATGCCGACATAAGTACAATAAGACTGACTCTTCTTACTGTCTATGATTTGAACCATTCCTGTGACACTAGTTATAGATTCCGATGCTTCACTCCACGTTTACTGTATCCCTTGGACCTTCTTATTGACGATGAAACACAGAAATTGCATCGGAATAAAATACAAAAGGCACAATGCCGACTTAAGTACAAGAAGACTGACTCTTCCTACTTTCTATGCTTTGAACCATTCCTGTGACACTAGTTATACATTCCGATGCTTCACTTCAGGTTTACTGTATCCCTTGGACCTTCTTATTGACGATGAAACAGAGAAATTGCATCGGAATTAAACACAAAAGGCACAATGCAGACTTAGGTACATAAAGACTGACTCTTCATGCTGACTATGTTTTGACCCATTCCTGTGACACTACTTATAGATTCCGATGCTTCACATCAGGTTTACTGTATCCCCCTGACCTTCTTATTGTCGATGAAACACAGAAATTGCATCGGAATTAAATAGAAAAGTCACAATGCCGACTTAAGTACAAGACTACTGACTTTTCGTACTATCTATGCTTTGAACCATTCCTGTGACACTAGTTATAGATTCCGATGCTTCACTTTAGGTTTACTGTATCCCTTGGACCTTCTTATAGCCGGTGAAATACAGAAATTGCATCTGAATTAAATACGAAAGGCACAATGCCAACTTAAGTACAAGAAGACTGACTCTTCTTACTGACTATGTTTGAACCATTCCTGTGACACTAGTTATAGATTCCGATGCTTCACATCAGGTTTACTGTATCCCTCTGACCTTCTTATTGACGATGAACACAGAAATTGCATCGGAATTAAATAGAAAAGGCACAATGCTGACTTAAGTACAAGAAGACTGACTCTTCTTACTGTCTATGTTTTGATCCATTCCTGTGACACTAGTTGTAGATTCCGATGCTTCTCTTCAGGTATACTGTATCCCTTGGACCTTCTTATTGACGATGAAACAAACAAATGGAATCGGAATTAAATTCAAAAGACACAATGCCCACTTAAGTACAAGAAGACTGACTCTTCCAACTGCCTACGTTTTGAGCCATGCCGGTGACACTTGTTATAGATTCCGATGCTTTACTTCTGGTTTACTGTATCCCTCTGACCTCCATATTGACGATGAAACACAGAAATTGCATCGGAATTAAATACAAAAGGCACAATGCCGAATTAAGTACAAGAAGACTGACTCTTCTTACTGTCTATTTTTGAACCAGTCCTGTGACACCACTTATTGACTCCGATGCTTCACTCTAAGTTTACTGTATCCCTTGGACCTTCTTATTGACGATGAAACACAGAAATTGCACCGGATTGAAATACAAAACACTATGTCGACTTAAGTAAAAGAAGTCTGTCTCTTCTTTCTGTCTATCATTTGTACCATTCCTGTGACACTAGTTAAAGACTCCGATGCTTCACTCGAGGTTTACAGTATCCCTTGGACCTTCTTATTGACGATGAAACACAGAAATTGCATCAGAATTAAATAGAAAATGCACAATGATGACTTAAGTACAAGAAGACTGACTATTCTTACTGACTATGTTTTGAACCATTCCTATGACACTAGTTCTAGATTCCGATGCTTCACTTCAGGATACCTGTATCCCTCTGACCTTCTTATTGACGATGAAACACAGAAATATCATCGGAAATAATACAAAAGGCACAATGCCGGCTTAAAAACGAGAAGACTGACTCTTCTTACTGTCTATGTTTTGAACCATCCCTGTGACACTAGTTATAGATTCCGATGCTTCACTCCAGGTTTACTGTATCCCTTGGTCCTTCTTATTGACGATGAAACACAGAAATTGCATCGGAATTCAATACAAAAGGCACAATGCCAACTTAAGTACAAGTAGACTGACTCTTCTTACTGACTGTATTTTGAACCATTCCTGTGACACTAGTTATAAATTCCGATGCTTCACTTCAGGATTACTGTATCCCTTGGACCTTCTTATTAACGATGTAACACAGAAATTGCATCGGAATTAAATACTAAAGGCACAATGCAGAATTAAGTACAAGAAGACTGACTCTTCTTACTGTCAATGTTTTGAAACATTCCTGTGACACTAGTTACAGATTACGATGCTTCACTCCAGGTTTACTGTATCCCTTGGACCTTCTTATTGACGATGAAACACAGAAATTGCATCAGAATTAAATACAAAAGGCACAATGCCGACTTAAGGACAAGAAGACTGACTCTTCTTACTGACAATGATTTGAAACATTCCTGTGACACTTGCTATAGATTCCGATGCTTCACTTCAGGTTTACTGTATCCCTCTGAGCATCTTACTGACGATGAAACACAGATATTATATCGGAATTAAATACAAAAGGCACAATGCTGACATAAGTACTATAAGACTGACTCCTCTTACTGTCTATGATTTGAACCATTCCTGTGACACTAGTTATACATTCCGATGCTGCACTTCAGGTTTACTGTATACCTAGGACCTTCTTAATGACGAAGAAACACAGAAATTGCATCGGAATTAAATACAAAAGGCACAATGCCGACTTAAGTACAAGAAGACTGACACTTCCCACTGCCTATGTTTTAAACCTTTCCTGTGACAATAGTTATAGATTCCGATGCTTCACTTCCGGTTTACAGTATCCCTTGGACCTTCGTATTGACGATGAAACACAGAAATTGCATCGGAATTATATACAAATTCACAATGCCGACTTCATTACATGAAGACCGACTCTTCCTACTGACTATGTTTTGAACCATTCCTGTGACACTAGTTATAGATTCCGATGCATCGCTTTAGGTTTACTGTATCCCTTGGTCCTTCATATTGACGATGAAACACAGAAATTGCATCGGAATTAAACACAAAAGGCACAATGCCGACTTAAGTACAAGAAGACTGACTCTTCTTACTGTTTATGATTTGAACCATTCCTGTGACACTAGTTATAGATTCCGATGCTTCACTCCACATTTACTGTATCCCTTGGACCTTCTTATTGACGATGAAACACAGAAATTGCATCGGAATAAAATACAAAAGGCACAATGCCGACTTAAGTACAAGAAGACTGACTCTTCCTACTGTCTATGCTTTGAACCATTCCAGTGACACTAGTTATACATTCCGATGCTTCACTTCAGGTTTACTGTATCCCTTGGACCTTCTTATTGACGATGAAACAGAGAAATTGCATCGGAATTAAACACAAAAGGCACAATGCAGACTTAGGTACATAAAGACTGACTCTTCATGCTGACTATGTTTTGACCCATTCCTGTGACACTACTTATAGATTCCGATGCTTCACTTCAGGTTTACTGTATCGCTCTGACCTTCTTATTGTCGATGAAACACAGAAATTGCATCGGAATTAAATAGAAAAGTCACAATGCCGACTTAAGTACAAGACGACTGACTTTTCGTACTATCTATGCTTTGAACCATTCCTGTGACACTAGTTGTAGATTCCGATGCTTCACTTTAGGTTTACTGTATCCCTTGGACCTTCTTATAGCCGGTGAAATACAGAAAATGCATCGGAATTAAATACGAAAAGCACAATGCCAACTTAAGTACAAGAAGACTGACTCTTCTTACTGACTATGTTTGAACCATTCCTGTGAAACTAGTTATAGATTCCGATGCTTCACATCAGGTTTACTGTATCCCTCTGACCTTCTTATTGACGATGAACACAGAAATTGCATCGGAATTAAATAGAAAAGGCACAATGCTGACTTAAGTACAAGAAGACTGGCTGTTCTTACTGTCTATATTTTGATCCATTCCTGTGACACTAGTTGTAGATTCCGATGCTTCTCTTCAGGTATACTGTATCCCTTGGACCTTCTTATTGACGATGAAACAAACAAATTGAATCGGAATTAAATACAAATGACACAATGCCCACTTAAGTACAAGAAGACTGACTCTTCCAACTGCCTACGTTTTGAGCCATGCCGGTGACACTTGTTATAGATTCCGATGCTTTACTTCTGGTTTACTGTATCCCTCTGACCTCCATATTGACGATGAAACACAGAAATTGCATCGGAATTAAATACAAAAGGCACAATGCCGAATTAAGTACAAGAAGACTGACTCTTCTTACTGTCTATTTTTGAACCAGTCCTGTGACACCACTTATTGACTCCGATGCTTCACTCTAAGTTTACTGTATCCCTTGGACCTTCTTATTGACGATGAAACACAGAAATTGCACCGGATTGAAATACAAAACACTATGTCGACTTAAGTAAAAGAAGTCTGTCTCTTCTTTCTGTCTATGATTTGTACCATTCCTGTGACACTAGTTATAGACTCCGATGCTTCACTCGAGGTTTACAGTATCCCTTGGACCTTCTTATTGACGATGAAACACAGAAATTGCATCAGAATTAAATGGAAAATGCACAATGATGACTTAAGTACAAGAAGACTGACTATTCTTACTGACTATGTTTTGAACCATTCCTGTGACACTAGTTCTTGATTCCGATGCTTCACTTCAGGATAACTGTATCCCTCTGACCTTCTTATTGACGATGAAACACAGAAATATCATCGGAATTAAATACAAAAGGCACAATGCCGACTTAAAAACGAGAAGACTGACTCTTCTTACTCTCTATGTTTTGAACCATCCCTGTGACACTAGTTATAGATTCCGATGCTTCACTCCAGGTTTTCTGTATCCCTTGGACCTTCTTATTAACGATGTAACACAGAAATTGCATCGGAATTCAATACTAAAGGCACAATGCAGAATTAAGTACAAGAAGACTGACTCTTCTTACTGTCAATGTTTTGAAACATTCCTGTGACACTAGCTATAGATTACGATGTTTAACTCCAGGTTTACTGTATCCCTTGGACCTTCTTATTGACGATGAAACACAGAAATTGCATCAGAATTAAATACAAAAGGCACAATGCCGACTTAAGGACAAGAAGACTGACTCTTCTTACTGACAGTGATTTGAAACATTCCTGTGACACTAGCTATAGATTCCGATGCTTCACTTCAGGTTTACTGTATCCCACTGAGCATCTTACCGACGATGAAACACAGATATTGTATCGGAATTAAATACAAAAGGCACAATGCCGACATAAGTACTATAAGACTGACTCTTCTTACTGTCTATGATTTGAACCATTCCTGTGACACTAGTTATAGATTCCGATGCTGCACTTCAGGTTTACTGTATACCTAGGACCTTCTTAATGACGAAGAAACACAGATATTGCATCGGAATTAAATACAAAAGGCACAATGCCGACTTAAGTACAAGAAGACTGACTCTTCCTACTGTCCATGTTTTAAACCTTTCCTGTGACACTAGTTATAGATTCCTATGCTTCACTTCCGGTTTACTGTATCCCTTGGACCTTCGTATTGACGATGAAACACAGAAATTGCATTGGAATTATATACAAAAGGCACAATGCCGACTTCATTACATGAAGACCGACTCTTCCTACTGACTATGTTTTAAACTATTCCTGTGACACTAGTTATTGATTCCGATGCATCACTTGAGGTTTACTGTATCCCTTGGACCTTCATTTTGACGATGAAACCCAGAAATTGCATCGGAATTCAATACAAAAGGCACAATGCCCACTTAACTACATGAAGACTGGTTCTTCTTACTGACTATGTTTGAAAAATTTCTGTGACACTAGTTATAGATTCCGATGCTTAACTTCTGGATTACTGTATCCCTCTGACCTTCTTAGAGACGATGAAACACAGATATTGCATCGGAAATAAATACAAAAAGCACAATGCCGACTTAAGTACAAGAATACCGACTCATCTAACTGTCTATGATTTGAACCGTCGCTGTGCCACTAGTTATAGATTCCGATGCTTCACTCCAGGTTTACTGTATCCCTTGGACCTTCTTATTGACGATGAAACACAGAAATTGCATCGGAATTAAATACAAAAGGCACAATGCCGACATAAGTACAAGAAAACTGACTCTTCATACTGACTATGTTTTGAACCATTTCTGTGACACTAGTTATGGATTCCGATGCTTCACTTTAGGTTTACTGTATCCCTTGGACCTTCTTATAGCCGGTGAAACACAGAAATTGCATCGGAATTAAATACAAAAGGCACAATGTCGAATTAAGTACAAGAAGACTGACTCTTCTTACTGTCTATCTTTGAACCAGTCCTGTGACACTACTTATTGACTCCGATGCTTCACTCCAAGTTTTCTGTATCCCTTGGACCTTCTTATTGACGATGAAACACAGAAATTGCATCAGAATTAAATAGAAAATGCACAATGATGACTTAAGTATAAGAACACTGACTATTCTTTCTGACTATGTTTTGAACCATTCCTGTGACACTAGTTATAGATTCCGATGCTTCACTTCAAGATAACTGTATCCCTCTGACCTTCTTATTGACGATGAAACACAAAAATTGCATCTTAATTAAATACAAAAGGCACAATGCCGACTTAAGGACAAGAAGACTGACTCTTCTTACTGACTATGATTTGAACCATTCCTGTGACACTAGCTATAGATTCCGATGCTTCACTTCAGGTTTACTGTATCCCTCTGAGCATCTTGTTGACGATGAAACACAGATATTGTATCGGAATTAAATACAAAAGGCACAATGCCGAATTAAGAACAAGAATACTGACTCATCTTACTGTCTATGATTTGAACCGTCGCTGTGCCACTAGTTATAGATTCCGATGCTTCACTCCAGGTTTGCAGTATCCCTTGGACCATCGTATTGACGATGAAACACAGAAATTGCATCGGAATTATATACAGAAGGCACAATGCCGACTTCATTACATGAAGACCGACTCTTCCTACTGACTATGTTTTGAACTATTCCTGTGACACTAGTTATAGATTCCGATGCATCACTTGAGGTTTACTGTATCCCTTGGACCTTCATATTGACGATGAATCCCAGAAATTGCATCGGAATTCAATACAATAGGCACAATGCCCACTTAACTACAAGAAGACTGACTCTTCTTACTGACTATGTTTGAAAAATTTCGGTGACACTAGTTATAGATTCCGATGCTTAACTTCTGGATTACTGTATCCCTCTGACCTTCTTAGAGACGAGGAAACACAGATATTGCATCGGAAATAAATACAAAAAGCACAATGCCGACTTAAGTACAAGAATACTGACTCATCTTACTGTCTATGATTTGAACCGTCGCTGTGCCACTAGTTATAGATTCCGATGCTTCACTCCAGGTTTACTGTATCCCTTGGACCTTCTTATTGACGATGAAACACAGAAATTGGTTCGGAATTAAATACAAAAGGCACAATGCCGACATAAGTACAAGAAAACTGACTCTTCTTACTGACTATGTTTTGAACCATTTCTGCTTCACTTCAGGTTTACTGTATCCCTCTGACCTCCTTATTGACGATGAAACACAGAAATTGCATCGGAATTAAATACAAAAGGCACAATGCCGAATTAAGTACTAGAAGACTGACTCTTCTTACTGTCTATTTTTGAACCAGTCCTGTGACACTACTTATTGACTCCGATGCTTCACTCCAAGTTTTCTGTATCCCTTGGACCTTCTTAATGACGATGAAACACAGAAATTGCATCGGAATTAAATACAAAAGACACAATGCCGACTTAAGTACAAGATGACTGACCCTTCCAACTGTCTATGTTTTGAACCACTCCTGTGACACTAGTTATAGATTCCGATGCTTCACTTCAGGTTTACTGTATCCCTCTGACCGTCTTATTGACGATGAAACACAGAAATTGCATCTTAATTAAATACAAAAGGTACAATGCCGACTTAAGGACAAGAAGACTGACTCTTCTTACTGACTATGATTTGAACCATTCCTGTGACACTAGCTATAGATTCCGATGCTTCACTTCAGGTTTACTGTATCCCTCTGAGCATCTTGTTGACGATGAAACACAGATATTGTATCGGAATTAAATACAAAAGGCACAATGCCGACATAAGTACAATAAGACTGACTCTTCTTACTGTCTATGATTTGAACCATTCCTGTGACACTAGTTACAGATTCCGATGCTGCACTTCAGGTTTACTGTATACCTAGGACTCTCTTAATGACGAAGAAACACAGAAATTGCATCGGAATTAAATACAAAAGGCACAATGCCGACTTAAGTACAAGAAGACTCACTCTTCCTACTGTCTATGTTTTAAACCTTTCCTGTGACACCAGTTATAGATTCCGATGCTTCACTTCCGCTTTACTGTATCCCTTGGACCTTCGTATTGACGATGAAACACAGAAATTGCATCGGAATTATATACAAAAGGCACAATGCCGACTTCATTACACGAAGACCGACTCTTCCTACTGACTATGTTTTGAACCATTCCTGTGACACTAGTTATAGATTCCGATGCATCACTTGAGGTTTACTGTATCCCTTGGACCTTCATATTGACGATGAAACCTAGAAATTGCATCGGAATTAAACACAAAAGGCACAATGCCGACTTAAGTACAAGTAGACTGACTCTTCTTACTGTCTATGATTTGAACCATTCCTGTGACACTAGTTATAGATTCCGATGCTTCACTCCCGGTTTACTGTATCCCTTGGAACTTCTTATTGACGATGAAACACAGAAATTGCATCAGAATAAAATACAAAAGGCACGATGCCGACTTAAGTACAAGAAGACTGACTCTTCCTACTGTCTATGTTTGAACCATTCCTGTGACACTCGTTATAGATTCCGATGCTTCACTTCAGGTTTATTGTATCCCTTGGACTTTCTTATTGACGATGAAACACAGAAATTGCATCAGAATTAAACACAAAAGTCACAATATAGGCTTAGGTACATAAAGACTGACTTTTCATACTGACTATGCTTTGAACCATTCCTGTGACACTAGTTATAGTTTCTGATGCTTCACTTCAGGTTTACTGTATCCCTCTGACCTTCTTATTGACGATGAAACACAGAAATTGCATCGGAATTAAATACAAAAGGCACAATGCCGACTGAAGTACAAGAAGACTGATTCTATTTACTAACTATGTTTTGAACCATTCCTGTGACACTAGTTATGGATTCGGATGCTTCACTTCAGGTTTACTGTATCCCCCTGACCTTCTTATTGTCGATGAAACACAGAAATTGCATCGGAATTAAATAGAAAAGTCACAATGCCGACTTAAGTACAAGACGACTGACTTTTCGTACTGTCTATGTTTTGAACCATTCCTGTGACACTAGTTACAGATTCCGATGCTTCACTTCAGGTTTACTGTATTCTTTGGATATTCTTATTGACGATGAACATCAGAAATTGCATCCGAATTTAATACAAAAGGCACAATGCCGACTTAAGTACAAGAAGACTGACTCTTCTTACTGTCTATGTTTTGAACCATTCCTGTGACACTAGTTATAGATTCCGATGCTTCACTCCAGGTTTACTGTATCCCTTGGACCTTCTCATTGACAATGAAACACAGCAATTGCATCGGAATTAAATACAAGAGGCACAATGCCGACTTAAGGACAAGAAGACTGACTCTTCTTACTGACTATGTTTTGAACCATTCCTGTGACACTAGTTATAGATTCCGATGCTTCACTTCAGGTTTACTGTATCCCTCTGACCGTCTTATTGACGATGAAAAACAGAAATTGCAGCGGAATTAAATAGAAAAGGCACAATGCCGACTTAAGTACTAGAAGACTGACTCTTCCTACTGTCTATGTTTTGAACCATTCCTGTGACACTAGTCATAGATTCCGATGCTTCACTTCAGATTTACTGTATCCCTTGGACCTTCTTATTGACGATGAAACACAGAAATTGCATCGGAATTCAATACAAAAGGCACAATGCCCACTTAACTACATGAAGACTGACTCTTCTTACTGACTATGTTTGAAAAATTTCTGTGACACTAGTTATAGATTCCGATGCTTAACTTCTGGATTACTGTATCCCTCTGACCTTCTTAGAGACGATGAAACACAGATATTGCATCGGAAATAAATACAAAAAGCACAAAGCCGACTTAAGTACAAGACTACTGACTCATCTTACTGTCTATGATTTGAACCGTCGCTGTGACACTAGTTATAGATTCCGATGCTTCACTCCAGGTTTACTGTATCCCTTGGACCTTCTTATTGACGATGAAACACAGAAATTGCATCGGAATTAAATACAAAAGGCGCAATGCCGAATTAAGTACAAGAAGACTGACTCTTCTTACAGTCTATTTTTGAACCAGTCCTGTGACACTACTTATTGACTCCGATGCTTCACTCCAAGTTTTGTGTATTCCTTGGACCTTCTTATTGACGATGAAACACAGAAATTGCTTCGGAATTAAATACAAAACACAATGTTGACTTAAGTAAACGAAGTCTGTCTCTTCTTACTGTCTATGATTTGTACCATTCCTGTGACACTAGTTATAGACTCCGATGCTTCGCTCGAGGTTTACTGTATCCCTAGGACCTTCTTATTGACGATGAAACACAGAAATTGCATCAGAATTAAATAGAAAATGCACATTGATGACTTAAGTATAAGAAGACTGACTATTCTTACAGACTATGTTTTGAACCATTCCTGTGACACTAGTTATAGATCCCGATGCTTCACTTCAGGTTTACTGTATCCCTTTGACCTTCTTATTGAAGATGAAACACAGAATTTGCATCGGAATTAAATAGAAAATGCACAATGTCGACTTAAGTACAAGATGACTGCCTCTTCTTACTGGTTATGTTTTGAACCATTCCTGTGACACTAGTTATAGATTCCGATGCTTCACTCCAGGTTTACTGTATACCTTGGACATTCTTATTGACGATGAAACACAGATATTGCATCGGAATTAAATACAAAGGGCACAATGCCGACTTTAGTACAAGAAGACTGGCCCTTCCTACTGTCCATGATTTGAACTATTCCTGTGACACTAGTTTTCGATTCCGATGCTTCACTTCATGTTAACTGTACCCCTCGGACCTTCTTATTGACGATGAAACACAGAAATTGCATTGGAATTAAATACAAAAGTCACAATGCCGACTTAAGTACAAGAAGGCTGACTCTTTCTACTGTCTATGGTTTGTACCATTACTGTGACACTAGTTATAGATTCCGATGCTTCACTCCAGGTTTACTGTATCCCTTGGACCTTCTCATTGACAATGAAACACAGCAATTGCATCGGAATTAAATACAAGAGGCACAATGCCGACTTAAGGACAAGAAGACTGACTCTTCTTACTGACTATGTTTTGAACCATTCCTGTGACACTAGTTATAGATTCCGATGCTTCACTTCAGGTTTACTGTATCCCTCTGACCGTCTTATTGACGATGAAAAACAGAAATTGCAGCGGAATTAAATAGAAAAGGCACAATGCCGACTTAAGTACTAGAAGACTGACTCTTCCTACTGTCTATGTTTTGAACCATTCCTGTGACACTAGTCATAGATTCCGATGCTTCACTTCAGATTTACTGTATCCCTTGGACTTTCTTATTGACGATGAAACACAGAAATAGCATCGGAATTCAATACAAAAGGCACAATGCCCACTTAACTACATGAAGACTGACTCTTCTTACTGACTATGTTTGAAAAATTTCTGTGACACTAGTTATAGATTCCGATGCTTATCTTCTGGATTACTGTATCCCTCTGACCTTCTTAGAGACGATGAAACACAGATATTGCATCGGAAATAAATACAAAAAGCACAATGCCGACTTAAGTACAAGACTACTGACTCATCTAACTGTCTATGATTTGAACCGTCGCTGTGACACTAGTTATTGATTCCGATGCTTCACTCCAGGTTTACTGTATCCCTTGGACCTTCTTATTGACGATGAAACACAGAAATTGCATCGGAATTAAATACAAAAGGCACAATGCCGACATAAGTGCAAGAAAACTGACTCTTCTTACTGACTATGTTTTGAACCATTTCTGTGACACTAGTTATGGATTCCGATGCTTCACTTCAGGTTTACTGTATCCCTCTGACCTCCTTATTGACGTTGAAACACAGAATTTGCATCGGAATTAAATACAAAAGGCACAATGCCGAATTAAGTACAAGAAGACTGACTCTTCTTACAGTCTATTTTTGAACCAGTCCTGTGACACTACTTATTGACTCCGATGCTTCACTCCAAGTTTTCTGTATCCCTTGGACCTTCTTATTGACGATGAAACACAGAAATTGCTTCGGAATTAAATACAAAACACAATGTTGACTTAAGTAAACGAAGTCTGTCTCTTCTTACTGTCTATGATTTGTACCATTCCTGTGACACTAGTTATAGACTCCGATGCTTCGCTCGAGGTTTACTGTATCCCTTGGACCTTCTTATTGACGATGAAACACAGAAATTGCATCAGAATTAAATAGAAAATGCACAATGATGACTTAAGTATAAGAAGACTGACTATTCTTACTGACTATGTTTTGAACCATTCCTGTGACACTAGTTATAGATTCCGATGCTTCACTTCAAGATAACTGTATCCCTCTGACCTTCTTATTGACGATGAAAGACAGAAATTGCATCGGAATTAAATACAAAAGGCACAATGCCGACTTAAGAACGAGAAGACTGTCTCTTCTTACTGTCTATGTTTTGAACCATCCCAGTGACACTAGTTATAGATTCCGATGCTTCACTCCAGGTTTACTGTTTCCCTTGGTCCTTCTTATTGACGATGAAACACAGAAATTGCATCGGAATTCAATACAAAAGGCACATGCCGACTTAAGTACAAGAAGACTGACTCTTCTTACTGACTATATTTTGAACCATTTCTGTGACACTAGTTATAAATTCCGATGCTTCACTTCAGGATTACTGTATTCCTTGGACCATCTTATTGACGATGTAACACAGAAATTGCATCGGAATTAAATACAAAAGGCACAATGCAGAATTAAGTACAAGAAGACTGACTCGTCTTACTGTCAATGTTATGAACCATTCCTGTGACACTAGTTATAGATTACGATGCTTCACTCCAGGTTTACTGTATCCCTCTGACCTCCTTATTGACGTTGAAACACAGAATTTGCATCGGAATTAAATACAAAAGGCACAATGCCGAATTAAGTACAAGAAGACTGACTCTTCTTACAGTCTATTTTTGAACCAGTCCTGTGACACTACTTATTGACTCCGATGCTTCACTCCAAGTTTTCTGTATCCCTTGGACCTTCTTATTGACGATGAAACACAGAAATTGCTTCGGAATTAAATACAAAACACAATGTTGACTTAAGTAAACGAAGTCTGTCTCTTCTTACTGTCTATGATTTGTACCATTCCTGTGACACTAGTTATAGACTCCGATGCTTCGCTCGAGGTTTACTGTATCCCTTGGACCTTCTTATTGACGATGAAACACAGAAATTGCATCAGAATTAAATAGAAAATGCACAATGATGACTTAAGTATAAGAAGACTGACTATTCTTACTGACTATGTTTTGAACCATTCCTGTGACACTAGTTATAGATTCCGATGCTTCACTTCAGGTTTACTGTATCCCTCTGACCGTCTTATTGACGATGAAAAACAGAAATTGCAGCGGAATTAAATAGAAAAGGCACAATGCCGACTTAAGTACTAGAAGACTGACTCTTCCTACTGTCTATGTTTTGAACCATTCCTGTGACACTAGTCATAGATTCCGATGCTTCACTTCAGATTTACTGTATCCCTTGGAACTTCTTATTGACGATGAAACACAGAAATTGCATCAGAATAAAATACAAAAGGCACAATGCCGACTTAAGTACAAGAAGACTGACTCTTCCTACTGTCTATGTTTGAACCATTCCTGTGACACTCGTTATAGATTCCGATGCTTCACTTCAGGTTTATTGTATCCCTTGGACTTTCTTATTGACGATGAAACACAGAAATTGCATCAGAATTAAACACAAAAGTCACAATATAGGCTTAGGTACATAAAGACTGACTCTTCATACTGACTATGCTTTGAACCATTCCTGTGACACTAGTTATAGTTTCCGATGCTTCACTTCAGGTTTACTGTATCCCTCTGACCTTCTTATTGACGATGAAACACAGAAATTGCATCGGAATTAAATACAAAAGGCACAATGCCGACTGAAGTACAAGAAGACTGATTCTATTTACTAACTATGTTTTGAACCATTCCTGTGACACCAGTTATGGATTCGGATGCTTCACTTCAGGTTTACTGTATCCCCCTGACCTTCTTATTGTCGATGAAACACAGAAATTGCATCGGAATTAAATAGAAAAGTCACAATGCCGACTTAAGTACAAGACGACTGACTTTTCGTACTGTCTATGTTTTGAACCATTCCTGTGACACTAGTTACAGATTCCGATGCTTCACTTCAGGTTTACTGTATTCCTTGGATATTCTTATTGACGATGAACATCAGAAATTGCATCCGAATTTAATACAAAAGGCACAATGCCGACTTAAGTACAAGAAGACTGACTCTTCTTACTGTCTATGTTTTGAACCATTCCTGTGACACTAGTTATAGATTCCGATGCTTTACTCCAGGTTTACTGTATCCCTTGGACCTTCTCATTGACAATGAAACACTGCAATTGCATCGGAATTAAATACAAGAGGCACAATGCCGACTTAAGGACAAGAAGACTGACTCTTCTTACTGACTATGTTTTGAACCATTCCTGTGACACTAGTTATAGATTCCGATGCTTCACTTCAGGTTTACTGTATCCCTCTAACCGTCTTATTGACGATGAAAAACAGAAATTGCAGCGGAATTAAATAGAAAAGGCACAATGCCGACTTAAGTACTAGAAGACTGACTCTTCCTACTGTCTATGTTTTGAACCATTCCTGTGACACTAGTCATAGATTCCGATGCTTCACTTCAGATTTACTGTATCCCTTGGACCTTCTTATTGACGATGAAACACAGAAATTGCATCGGAATTCAATACATAAGGCACAATGCCCACTTAACTACATGAAGACTGACTCTTCTTACTGACTATGTTTGAAAAATTTCTGTGACACTAGTTATAGATTCAGATGCTTAACTTCTGGATTACTGTATCCCTCTGACCTTCTTAGAGACGATGAAACACAGATATTGCATCGGAAATAAATACAAAAAGCACAATGCCGACTTAAGTACAAGACTACTGACTCATCTTACTGTCTATGATTTGAACCGTCGCTGTGACACTAGTTATAGATTCCGATGCTTCACTCCAGGTTTACTGTATCCCTTGGACCTTCTTATTGACGATGAAACACAGAAATTGCATCGGAATTAAATACAAAAGGCGCAATGCCGAATTAAGTACAAGAAGACTGACTCTTCTTACAGTCTATTTTTGAACCAGTCCTGTGACACTACTTATTGACTCCGATGCTTCACTCGAAGTTTTGTGTATTCCTTGGACCTTCTTATTGACGATGAAACACAGAAATTGCTTCGGAATTAAATACAAAACACAATGTTGACTTAAGTAAACGAAGTCTGTCTCTTCTTACTGTCTATGATTTGTACCATTGCTGTGACACTAGTTATAGACTCCGATGCTTCGCTCGAGGTTTACTGTATCCCTAGGACCTTCTTATTGACGATGAAACACAGAAATTGCATCAGAATTAAATAGAAAATGCACATTGATGACTTAAGTATAAGAAGACTGACTATTCTTACAGACTATGTTTTGAACCATTCCTGTGACACTAGTTATAGATCCCGATGCTTCACTTCAGGTTTACTGTATCCCTTTGACCTTCTTATTGACGATGAAACACAGAATTTGCATCGGAATTAAATAGAAAATGCACAATGTCGACTTAAGTACAAGATGTCTGCCTCTTCTTACTGGTTATGTTTTGAACCATTCCTGTGACACTAGTTATAGATTCCGATGCTTCACTCCAGGTTTACTGTATACCTTGGACATTCTTATTGACGATGAAACACAGATATTGCATCGGAATTAAATACAAAGGGCACAATGCCGACTTTAGTACAAGAAGACTGGCCCTTCCTACTGTCCATGATTTGAACTATTCCTGTGACACTAGTTTTCGATTCCGATGCTTCACTTCAGGTTAACTGTACCCCTCGGACCTTCTTATTGACGATGAAACACAGAAATTGCATTGGAATTAAATACAAAAGTCACAATGCCGACTTAAGTACAAGAAGGCTGACTCTTTCTACTGTCTATGGTTTGTACCATTACTGTGACACTAGTTATAGATTCCGATGCTTCACTCCAGGTTTACTGTATCCCTTGGACCTTCTCATTGACAATGAAACACAGCAATTGCATCGGAATTAAATACAAGAGGCACAATGCCGACTTAAGGACAAGAAGACTGACTCTTCTTACTGACTATGTTTTGAACCATTCCTGTGACACTAGTTATAGATTCCGATGCTTCACTTCAGGTTTACTGTATCCCTCTGACCGTCTTATTGACGATGAAAAACAGAAATTGCAGCGGAATTAAATAGAAAAGGCACAATGCCGACTTAAGTACTAGAAGACTGACTCTTCCTACTGTCTATGTTTTGAACCATTCCTGTGACACTAGTCATAGATTCCGATGCTTCACTTCAGATTTACTGTATCCCTTGGACTTTCTTATTGACGATGAAACACAGAAATAGCATCGGAATTCAATACAAAAGGCACAATGCCCACTTAACTACATGAAGACTGACTCTTCTTACTGACTATGTTTGAAAAATTTCTGTGACACTAGTTATAGATTCCGATGCTTATCTTCTGGATTACTGTATCCCTCTGACCTTCTTAGAGACGATGAAACACAGATATTGCATCGGAAATAAATACAAAAAGCACAATGCCGACTTAAGTACAAGACTACTGACTCATCTAACTGTCTATGATTTGAACCGTCGCTGTGACACTAGTTATTGATTCCGATGCTTCACTCCAGGTTTACTGTATCTCTTGGACCTTCTTATTGACGATGAAACACAGAAATTGCATCGGAATTAAATACAAAAGGCACAATGCCGACATAAGTGCAAGAAAACTGACTCTTCTTACTGACTATGTTTTGAACCATTTCTGTGACACTAGTTATGGATTCCGATGCTTCACTTCAGGTTTACTGTATCCCTCTGACCTCCTTATTGACGTTGAAACACAGAATTTGCATCGGAATTAAATACAAAAGGCACAATGCCGAATTAAGTACAAGAAGACTGACTCTTCTTACAGTCTATTTTTGAACCAGTCCTGTGACACTACTTATTGACTCCGATGCTTCACTCCAAGTTTTCTGTATCCCTTGGACCTTCTTATTGACGATGAAACACAGAAATTGCTTCGGAATTAAATACAAAACACAATGTTGACTTAAGTAAACGAAGTCTGTCTCTTCTTACTGTCTATGACTTGTACCATTCCTGTGACACTAGTTATAGACTCCGATGCTTCGCTCGAGGTTTACTGTATCCCTTGGACCTTCTTATTGACGATGAAACACAGAAATTGCATCAGAATTAAATAGAAAATGCACAATGATGACTTATGTATAAGAAGACTGACTATTCTTACTGACTATGTTTTGAACCATTCCTGTGACACTAGTTATAGATTCCGATGCTTCACTTCAAGATAACTGTATCCCTCTGACCTTCTTATTGACAATGAAAGACAGAAATTGCATCGGAATTAAATACAAAAGGCACAATGCCGACTTAAGAACGAGAAGACTGTCTCTTCTTACTGTCTATGTTTTGAACCATCCCAGTGACACTAGTTATAGATTCCGATGCTTCACTCCAGGTTTACTGTTTCCCTTGGTCCTTCTTATTGACGATGAAACACAGAAATTGCATCGGAATTCAATACAAAAGGCACATGCCGACTTAAGTACAAGAAGACTGACTCTTCTTACTGACTATATTTTGAACCATTTCTGTGACACTAGTTATAAATTCCGATGCTTCACTTCAGGATTACTGTATTCCTTGGACCATCTTATTGACGATGTAACACAGAAATTGCATCGGAATTAAATACAAAAGGCACAATGCAGAATTAAGTACAAGAAGACTGACTCGTCTTACTGTCAATGTTATGAACCATTCCTGTGACACTAGTTATAGATTACGATGCTTCACTCCAGGTTTACTGTATCCCTTGGACCTTCTTATTGACGATGAAACACAGAAATTGCATCGGAATTAAATATAAAAGGCACAATGCCGACTTAAGGACAAGAAGACTGACTCTTCTTACTGACTATGATTTGAACCATTCCTGTGACACTAGCTACAGATTCCGATGCTTCACTTCAGGTTTACTGTATCCCTCTGAGCATCTCATTATCGATGAAACACAGATATTGTATCGGAATTAAATACAAAAGGCACAATGCCGACTTAAGTACAAGAAGACTGACTCTTCTGACTGACTATGTTTTGAACCACTACGTTGACACAAGGTATAGATTCCGATGCTACACTCCAGGTTTACTGTATCCCTTGGACCTTCTTATTGACGAAGAAACACAGAAATTGAATCGGAATTAAATACAAAAGGCACAATGCCGACTTAAGTGCAAGAAGACTGACTCTTTCTACTGTCTATGTTTTAAACCTTTCCTGTGACACTAGTTATAGATTCCGATGCTTCACTTCCAGTATACTGTATCCCTTGTACCTTCGTATTGACGATGAAACACAGAAATTGCATCGGAATTATATACAAAAGGCACAATGCCGACTTCATTACATGAAGACCGACTCTTCCTACTGACTATGTTTTGAACCATTCCTGTGACACTAGTTATAGATTCCGATGCATCACTTGAGGTTTACTGTATCCCTGGGACCTTCATATTGACGATGAAACCCAGAAATTGCATCGGAATTAAACACAAAAGGCACAATGCCGACTTATGTACAAGAAGACTGACTCTTCTTACTGTCTATGTTTTGAACCATTCCTGTGACACTAGGTATAGATTCCGATGCTTCACTCCAAGTTAACTGTATCCCTTGGACCTTCTTATTGACGATGAAACACAGAAAATGCATCGGAATAAAATACAAAAGCCACAATGCCGACTTAAGGACAAGAAGACTGTCTCTTCTTACTGTTATGTTTTGAACCATTCATGTGACGCTAGCTATAGATTCCGATGCTTCACTTCAGGTTTACTGTATCCCTCTGACTTTCTTATTGACGATGAAACACAGATATTGCATCGGAATTAAATACAAAAGGCACAATGCCGACTTCAGTACAAGAAGACTGATTATTCTCACTGTCTATGTTTTGAACCATTCCATTGATACTAGTTATAGATTCCGATGCTTCACTCCTGGTTTACTGTATCCCTTGGACCTTGTTATTGACGATGAAACACAGAAATTGCATCGCAATTAAATAGAAAAGGCACAATGCCGACTTAAGTACAAGAAGACTGACTCTTCTTACTGACTATGTTTTGAACCATTCCTGTGACACTAGTTATAGATTCCGATGCTTCATTTCAGGTTTACTGTATCCCTTGGACCTTCTTATTGACGATGAAACACAGAAATTGCATCGGAATTAAATACAAAAGGTAAAATGCAGATTTAGGTACACGATGACTGACTCTTCTTACTGTCTATGATTTGAAGCATTCCTGTGACACTAGTTATAGATTCCGATGCTACACTCCTGGTTTACTGCATCCCTTGGACCTTCTTATTGACGATGAAACACAGAAATGGCATCGGAATTAAATACAAAAGGCACTATGCCGAGTTAACTACAAGAAGACTGAATCTTTTTACTGACTATGTTTTGAACCATTCCTGTGACACTAGCTATCGATTCCGATGCTTCATATCAGGTTTACTGTATTCCTTGGACCTCGTTATTGACGATGAAACACAGAAATTGCATCGGAATTAAATAGAAAATGCACAAAGCCGACTTAAGTACAAGAAGACTGACTCTTCTTATTGACTATGTTTTGAACCATTCTTGTGACACTAGTTATAGATTCCGATGCTTCATTTCAGGTTTACTGTATCCCTTGGACCTTCTTATTGACGATCAAACACAGAAATGGCATCGGAATTAAATACAAAAGGCACAATGCCGACTTAAGGACAAGAAGACTGACTCTTCTTACTGACTATGATTTGAACCATTCCTGTGACACTAGCTACAGATTCCGATGCTTCACTTCAGGTTTACTGTATCCCTCTGAGCATCTCATTATCGATGAAACACAGATATTGTATCGGAATTAAATACAAAAGGCACAATGCCGACTTAAGTACAAGAAGACTGACTCTTCTGACTGATAATGCTTTGAACCACTCCGTTGACACTAGGTATAGATTCCGATGCTACACTCCAGGTTTACTGTATCCCTTGGACCTTCTTATTGACGATGAAGCACAGAAATTGCATCGGAATTAAATACAAAAGGCACAATGCCGACATAAGTACAAGAAAACTGACTCTTCTTACTGACTATGTTTTGAACCATTTCTGTGACACTAGTTATGGATTCCGATGCTTCACTTCAGGTTTACTGTATCCCTCTGACCTCCTTATTGACGATGAAACACAGAAATTGCATCGGAATTAAATACAAAAGGCACAATGCCGAATTAAGTACAAGAAGACTGACTCTTCTTACAGTCTATTTTTGAACCAGTCCTGTGACACTACTTATTGACTCCGATGCTTCACTCCAAGTTTTCTGTATCCCTTGGACATTCTTATTGACGATGGAACACAGAAATTGCTTCGGAATTAAATACAAAACACAATGTTGACTTAAGTAAACGAAGTCTGTCTCTTCTTACTGTCTATGATTTGTACCATTCCTGTGACACTAGTTATAGACTCCGATGCTTCGCTCGAGGTTTACTGTATCCCTTGAACCTTCTTATTGACGATGAAACACAGATATTGCATCAGAATTAAATAGAAAATGCACAATGATGACTTAAGTATAAGAAGACTGACTATTCTTACTGACTATGTTTTGAACCATTCCTGTGACACTAGTTATAGATCCCGATGCTTCACTTCAGGTTTACTGTATCCCTTTGACCTTCTTATTGACGATGAAACACAGAATTTGCATCGGAATTAAATACAAAAGGCACAATGCCGACTCAAGGACAAGAAAACTGACTCTTCTTACTGACTTTGTTTTGAACAATTCCTGTGACACTAGTTATAGATTCCGATGCTTCACTTCAGGTTTATTGTATCCCTGTGACCTTCTTATTGACAATGAAACACAGAAATTGCATCGGAATTAAATAGAAAAGGCACAATGCCGCCTTAAGTACAAGAAGACTGACTCCTCTTACTGACTATGTTTGAACCATTCCTGTGACACTAGTTATAGATTCCGATGCTTCACTTCAGGTTTACTGTATACCTTGGACCTTCTTATTGACGAAGAAACACAGAAATTGCATCGGAATTAAATACAAAAGGCACAATGCCGACTTAAGTACAAGAAGACTGACTCTTTCTACTGTCTATGTTTTAAACCTTTCCTGTGACACTAGTTATAGATTCCGATGCTTCACTTCCAGTATACTGTATCCCTTGGACCTTCGTATTGACGATGAAACACAGAAATTGCATCGGAATTATATGCAAAAGGCACAATGCCGACTTCATTACATGAAGACCGACTCTTCCTACTGACTATGTTTTGAACCATTCCTGTGACACTAGTTATAGATTCCGATGCATCACTTGAGGTTTACTGTATCCCTTGGACCTTCATATGGACGATGAAGCCCAGAAATTGCATCGGAATTAAACACAAAAGGCACAATGCCGAGTTATGTACAAGAAGACTGACTCTTTTTACTGTCTATGTTTTGAACCATACCTGTGACACTAGGTATAGATTCCGATGCTTCACTCCAGGTTAACTGTATCCCTTGGTCCTTCTTATTGACGATGAAACACAGAAATTGCATCGGAATAAAATACAAAAGGCACAATGCCGACTTAAGGACAAGAAGACTGTCTCTTCTTACTGTTATGTTTTGAACCATTCATGTGACACTAGCTATAGATTCCGATGCTTCATTTCAGGTTTACTGTATCCGTTGGACCTTCTTATTAACGATGAAACACAGAAATTGCTTCGGAATTAAATACAAAAGGTAAAATGCCGATTTAGGTACACGAGGACTGACTCTTCTTACTGTCTATGATTTGAAGCATTCCTGTGATACTAGTTATAGATTCCGATGCTACACTCCTGGTTTACTGCATCCCTTGGACTATCTTATTGACGATGAAACACAGAAATGGCATCGGAATTAAATACAAAAGGCACAATGCCGACTTAACTACAAGTAGACTGACTCATCTTACCGTCTATGTTTTGAACCATTCCTGTGACACTAGTAATAGATTCCGATGCTTCACTTCAGGTTTACTGTATCCCTTGGACCTTCTTATTGACGATGAAACACAGAAATTGGATCGGAATTAAACACAAAAGGCACAATGCCGTCTTATGTACAAGAAGACTGACTCTTCTTACTGACTATGTTTTGAACCATTCCTGTGACACTAGTTATAGATTCCAATGCTTCACTTCAGGTTTACTGTACCCCTCTGAACTTCTTATTGACGATGAAACACAAAAATTGCATCGAAATTAAATACAAAGGGCACAATGCCGACTTAAGTACAAGAAGACTGATTCTTTTTACTGACTATGTTTTGAACCATTCCTGTGACACTAGTTATAGATTCCGATGCTTCATATCAGGTTTACTGTATCCCTTGGACCTTGTTATTGACGATGAAACACAGAAATTGCATCGGAATTAAATAGAAAAGGCACAAAGCCGACTTAAGTACAAGAAGACTGACTCTTCTTATTGACTATGTTTTGAACCATTCCTGTGACACTAGTTATAGATTCCGATGCTTCATTTCAGGTTTACTGTATCCCTTGGACCTTCCTATTGACTATGAAACACAAAAATTGCATCGGAATTAAATACAAAAGGCAAAATGCCGATTTAGGTACACGAGGACTGACTCTTCTTACTGTCTATGATTTGGAGCAATCCCGTAACACTAGTTATAGTTTCCGATGCTACACTCCTGGTTTACTGCATCCCTTGGACCTTCTTATTGACGATGAAACTCAGAAATGGCATCGGAATTAAACACAAAAGGCACAATGACGACTTAAGTTCAAGAAGACTGACTCTTCCTAGTGTCTATGTTTTGAACCATTCCTGTGACACTAGTTATAGATTCCGATGCTTCACTTCAGGTTTACTGTATCCATTGGACCTTCTTATTGACGATGAAACACAGAAATTGCATCCGAATTAAACACGAAAGGCACAATGCAGACTTAGGTACATAAAGATTGACTCTTCATACTATGTTATGAACCATTCCTGTGACACTAGTTATAGATTCCGATGCTTCACTTAAGGTTGACTGTATCCCTTGGACCTTCTTATTGACGATGAAACACAGAAATGGCATCGGGATTAAATACAAAAGGCACAATGCCGACTTAAGGACAAGAAGACTGACTCTTCTTATTGACTATGATTTGAACCATTCCTGTGACACTAGCTACAGATTCCGATGCTTCACTTCAGGTTTACTGTATACCTCTGAGCATCTCATTATCGATGAAACACAGATATTGTATCGGAATTAAATACAAAAGGCACAATGCCGACTTAAGTACAAGAAGACTGACTCTTCTGACTGACTATGTTTTGAACCACTCCGTTGACACTAGGAATAGATTCCGATGTTTCACTCCAGGTTTACTGTATCCCTTTTATCTTGTTATTGATGATGAAACACAGAAATTGCATCGGAATTAAATACAAAGGGCAAAATGCCGACATAACTACACGAAGACTGACTCTTCCTACTGTCTATGTTTTGAACCATTCCTGTGACACTAGTTATAGATTCCAATGCTACACTCCAGGTTTACTGTATCCCTTGGACCTTCTTATTGACGATGAAACACAGAAATTGCATCGGAATTAAATACAAAAGGCACAATGCCGACTTAAGGACAAGAAGACTGACTCTTCTTACTGACTTTGTTTTGAACAATTCCCGTGACACTAGCTATAGATTCCGATGCTTCACTTCAGGTGTATTGTATCCCTCTGACATTCTTATTGACAATGAAACACAGAAATTGCATCGGAATTACATAGAAAAGGCACAATGCCGCCTTACGTACAAGAAGACGGACTCCTGTTACTGACTATGTTTGAACCATTCCTGTGACACTAGTTATAGATTCAGATGCTTCACTTCAAATTTACTGTATACCTTGGACCTTCTTATTGACGAAGAAACACAGAAATAGCATCGGAATTAAATACAAAAGGCACAATGCCGACTTAAGTACAAGAAGACTGACTCTTTCTACTGTCTATGTTTTAAACCTTTCCTGTGACACTAGTTATAGATTCCGATGCTTCACTTCCAGTATTCTGTATCCCTTGGACCTTCGTATTGACGATGAAACACAGAAATTGCATCGGAATTATATACAAAAGGCACAATGCCGACTTCATTACATGAAGACCGACTCTTCCTACTGACTATGTTTTGAACCATTCCTGTGACACTAGTTATAGATTCCAATGCATCACTTGAGGTTTACTGTATCCCTTGGACCTTCATATTGACGATGAAACCCAGAAATTGCACCGGAATTAAACACGAAAGGCACAATGCAGACTTAGGTACATAAAGATTGACTCTTCATACTGACTATGTTTTGAACCATTCCTGTGACACTAGTTATAGATTCCGATGCTTCACTTCAGGTTTACTGTATCCCTCTGACCTTCTTATTGTCGATGAAACACAGAAATTCCATCGGAATTAAATACAAAAGGCACAATGCCGACTGAAGTACAAGAAGACTGACTCTATTTACTAACTATGTTTTGAACCGTTCCTGTGACACTAGTTATGGATTCGGATGTTTCGCTTCAGGTTTACTGTATCTCCCTGACCTTCTTACTGTCGATGAAACACAGAAATTGCATCGGAATTTAATAGAAAAGGCACAATGCCGACTTATGTACAAGACGACTGACTTTTCGTACTGTCTATGTTTTAAAAAATTCCTGTGACACTAGTTATAGATTCCGATGCTTCACTTCAGGTTTACTGTATCCCTTGGACCTTCTTATTGACGATGAAAAACAGAAATTGCATCAGAATTAAATACAAAAGGCACAATGCCGACTTAAGTACAAGAAGACTGACTCTTCTTACTGACTATGTTTTGAACCATTCCTGTGACACTAGTTATAGATCCCGATGCCTCACTTCAGGTTTACTGTATCCCTCTGACCTTCGTATTGATGATGAAACACAGAAATTGCATCGGAATTATATCGAAACGCCACAATTCCTACTTAGGTACAAGAAGACTGACTCTTCTTACTGGCTACGTTTTGAACCATTCCTGTGACACAGGTTATAGATTCCGATGCTTGACTTCAGTTTTTCTGTATCCCTTGGACCTTCTTATTGACGATGAAACACAGAAATTGCATCGGAATTAAATACAAAAGGCACAATGCCGACTTAAGTACAAGTAGACTGACTCTTCCTACTGTCTATCTTTTGAACCATTCCTGTGACACTAGTTATAGATTCCGATGCTTCACTTGAGGTTTACTGTATCCCACTGACTTTCTTATTGACGATGAAACTCAGAAATTGCGTGGGAATTTAATACAAAAGGCACAATGCCGACTTTAGTACATGAAGACCGACTCTTCCTACTGACTATGCTTTGAACATTTCCTGTGACACTAGTTATAGATTCCGATGCTTCACTTGAGGTTTACTGTATCCCTTAGACCTTCTTATTG
This sequence comes from Schistocerca piceifrons, assembly GCF_021461385.2. Lineage (NCBI taxonomy): Eukaryota > Metazoa > Arthropoda > Insecta > Orthoptera > Acrididae > Schistocerca > Schistocerca piceifrons. The sequence continues at coordinate 135,925 of NW_025728003.1, read as the reverse complement.
GCGATGAAACACAGAAACTGCATCGGAATAAAATACAAAAGGCACAATGCCGACTTAACTACAAGAAGACTGACTCATCTTACCGTCTATGCTTTGAACCATTCCTGTGACACTAGTTATAGATTCCGATGCTTCACTTCAGGTTTACTGTATCCCTTGGACCTTCTTATTGACGATGAAACACAGAAATTGCATCGGAATTAAACACAAAAGGCACAATGCCGTCTTATGTACAAGAAGACTGACTCTTCTTACTGACTATGCTTTGAACCATTCCTGTGACACTAGTTATAGATTCCGATGCTTCACGTCAGGTTTACTGTACCCCTCTGATCTTGTTATTGACGATGAAACACAAAAATTGCTTCGAAATTAAATACAAAGGGCACAATGCCGACTTAAGTACAAGAAGACTGCATCTTTTTACTGACTATGTTTTGAACCATTCCTGTGACACTAGTTATAGATTCGGATGCTTCACTTCAGGTTTACTGTATCCCTCTGACCTTCCAATTGACGATGAAACACAGAAATTGCATCGGAATTAAATAGAAAAGGCACAATGCTGACTTAAGTACAAGACGACTGACTTTTCTTACTCTCTATGTTTTGAACCATTCCTGTGACACTAGTTATAGAATCCGATGCTTCACTTCAGGTTTACTGTATCCCTTGGACATTCTTATTGACGATGAAACACAGAAATTGCATCGGAATTAAACGCAAAAGGCACAATGCCGACTTAAGTACAAGAAGACTGACTCATCTTATTGTCTATGCTTTAAACCATTCCTGTGACACTAGTTATAGATTCCGATGCTTCACTTCAGGTTTACTTTATCCCTCTGACCTTCTTATTGACGATGAAACACTGAAATTGCATCAGCATTAAATAGAAAAGGCACAATGAAAACTTAAGTACAAGACGACTGACTTTTCTTCCTGTCTATGTTTTGAACCATTCCTGTGACACTAGTTATAGATTCTGATGCTTCACTTCAGGTTTACTGTATCCCTAGGACCTTCTTATTGACGATGAAACACAGAAATTGCATCGGAATTAAACACAAAAGGCACAATGCAGACTTAGGTACATAAAGACTGACTCTTCATACTGACTATGTTTTGAACCATTCCTGTGACACTTGTTATAGATCCCATGCTTCACTTCAGGTTTACTGTTTCCCTCTGACCTTCTAATTGGCGATGAAACACAGAAATTGCATCGGAATTAAATACAAAAGGCACAATGCCGACTGAAGTACAAGAAGACTGACTCTATTTACTGACTATGATTTGAACCATTCCTGTGACACTAGTTATGGATTCGGATGCTTCACTTCAGGTATACTGTATCCCCCTGACCTTCTTATTGACGATGAAACACAGAAATTGCATCGGAATTAAATAGAAAAGGCACAATGCCGACTTAAGTACAAGACGACTGACTTTTCGTACTGTCTATGTTTTGAACCATTCCTGTGACACTAGTAATAGATTCTGATACTTCACTTCAGGTTTACTGTATAGCTCTGACCTTCTTATTGACGATGAAACACAGAAATTGCTTCGGAATTAAATACGAAAGGCACAATGCCGCCTTAAGTAGAAGAAGACTGACTATTCTTACTGAGTATGTTTTGAACCATTCCTGTGACACTAGTTATAGAATCCGATGCTTCACTTCAGTTTTTCTGTATCCATCTGACCTTCTTATTGACGATGAAACACAGAAATTGCATCGGAATCAAATACAAAAGGCACAATGCCGACTTAAGTACAAGAAGACTGACTCTTATTACTGTCTATGTTTGAACCATTCCTGTGACACTAGTTATAGATTCCGATGCTTCACTTCAGGTTTACTGTATTCCTTGGACCTTCTTATTGACGATGAAACAAAGAAATTGCATCGGAATTAAATACAAAAGGCACAATGCCGACTTAAGTACAAGAAGACTGACTCTTCCTAATGTCTATGGTTTGAACCATTCCTGTGACACTAGTTATAGATTCCGATGCTTCACTTCAGGTTTACTGGATCCCTTGGACCTTCTTATTGACGATGAAACACAGAAATTGCATCGGAATTAGATACAAAAGCACAATGCCGACTTAAGTACATGAAGATCGACTCTTCCTACTGACTATGTTTTGAACCATTCCTGTGACACTAGTTATAGATTCCGATGCTTCACCTCAGGTTTACTGTATCCCCTGGACCTTCGTATTGACGATGAAACACAGAAATTGCATCGGAATTAAATACAAAAGGCACAATGCCGAATTAAGTACAAGAAGACTGACTCTTCTTACTGTCTATGTTTTGAACTATTCCATTGACACTAGTTATAGATTCCGATGCTTCACTCCAGTTTCACTGTATCCCTTGTACCTTCTTATTGACGATGAAACACAGAAATTGCATCGGAATTAAATAGAAAAGGCATAATGCCGACTTAAGTACAAGAAGACTGACTCCGCTTACTGTCTATGTTTTGAACCATTCCTGTGACACTAGTTATAGATTCCGATGCTTCACTCCAGGTTTACTGTATCCCTTGGACCTTCTTATTGACGATGAAAGACAGAAAATTCGTCGGAATTAAATACAAAAGGCACAATGAGACTTAAGGACAAGAAGACTGACTCTTCTTACTGACTATGTTTTGAGCCATTCCTGCGACATTAGTTATAGATCCCGATGCTTCACTTCAGGTTTACTGTATCAATCTGACCATCTTATTCACGATGAAACACAGAAATTGCATCGGAATTAAATAGAAACCCCACAATGGCTACTTAAGTACAAGAAGACTGACTCATCTTACTGGCTATGCTTTGAACCATTCCTGTGCCACTAGTTATAAATTCCGATGCTTGACTTCAGTTTTACTGTATCCCTTGGACCTTCTTATTGACGATGAATCACAGAAATTGCATCGGAATTAAATACAAAGGGCAAAATGCTTACTTAAGTACACGAAAACTGACTCTTCTAAGTGTCTATGTTTTGAACCATTCCTGTGACAGTAGTTATAGATTCCGATGCTTCACTCCAGGTTCACTGTATCCCTTGGACCTTCTTATTGACGATGAAACACAGAAATTGCATCGGAATTAAATAAAAAAGGCACAATGCCGACTTAGGGACAAGAAGACTGACTGTTCTTACTGACTATGTTTTGAACCATTCCTGTGACACTAGTTATAGATTCCGATGCTTCACTTCAGGTTTATTGTATCCCTCTGACCTTCTTATTGACGATGAAAAACAGAAATTGCATCGGAAATAAATACAAACGGCACAATGCCGACTTAAGGACAAGAAGACTGACTCTTCTTACTGACTATGATTTGAACCATTCTTGTGACACTAGTTATTGATTCCGATGCTTCACTTCAGGTTTACTGTTTCCCTGGACCTTCTTATTGACGATGAAACTCAGCAATTCCATCGGAATTAGATACAAAAGGCAAAATGCCGACTTAAGTACAAGGAGACTGACTCTTCTACTGTCATTGTTTTGAACCATTTCTGTGACACTAGTTGCAGAGTCCGATGCTTCACTTCAGGTTTACTGTATCCCTTGGGCCTTCTTATAGACGATGAATCACAGAAATAGAATCAGAATTAAACACAAAAGGCACAATGCTCACTAAAGTATAACAAGACTGACTCTTCTTACTGTCCATATTTTGAACCATTCCAGTGACACTAGTTGTAGATTCCGATGCTTCACTTCAGGTTTACTGTATCCCTTGGACCTTCTTACTGACGATGAAACACAGAAATTGCATCGGAATTAAACACAAAAGGCACAATGCCGACTTAAGTACAAGAAGACTGACTCATCTTATTGTCTATGATTTGAACCATTCCTGTGATACTAGTTATAGATTCCGATGCTTCACTTCAGGTTTACTGTATCCCTCTGACCTTCTTATTGACGATGAAACACTGAAATTGCATCAGAATTAAATAGAAGAGGCACAATGCCAACTTAAGTACGACTGACTTTTCTTACTGTCTATGTTTTGAACCATTCCTGTGACACTAGTTATAGATTCTGATACTTCACTTCAGGTTTACTGTATCCCTAGGACCTTCTTATTGACGATGAAACACAGAAATTGCATCGGAATTAAACACAAAATGCACAATGCAGCCTTAGGTACATAAAGACTGACTCTTCATACTGACTATGTTTTGAACCATTCCTGTGACACTTGTTATAGATCCCATGCTTCACTTCAGGTTTACTGTTTTCCTCTGACCTTCTTATTGACGATGAAACACAGAAATTGCATCGGAATTAAATACAAAGGGCACAATGCCGACTGAAGTACAAGAAGACTGACTCTATTTAGTGACTATGATTTGAACCATTCCTGTGACACTAGTTATAGATTCGGATGCTTCACTTCAGGTATACAGTATCCCCCTGACTTTCTTATTGACGATGAAACACAGAAATTGCATCGGAATTGAATAGAAAAGGCACAATGCCGACTTAAGTACAAGACGACTGACTTTTCGTACTGTCTATGTTTTGAACCATTCCTGTGACACTAGTTATAGATTCCGATGCTTCACTTCTGGTTTACTGTATCCCTTGGACCTTCTTATTGACGATGAAAAATAGAAATTGCATCGGAATTAAATACAAAAGGCACAATGCCGACTTAAGTACAAGAAGACTGACTCCTTTTACTGACTATGTTTTGAACCATTCCTGTGACACTAGTTATAGATACCGATGCTTCACTTCAGGTTTACTGTATCCCTCTGACCTTCTTATTGGCGATGAAACACAGAAATTGCATCGGAATTAAATAGAAACGCCACAATTCCTACTTAGGTACAAGAAGACTGACTCTTCCTACTGGCTACGTTTTGGACCATTCCCGTGACACTAGTTATAGATTCCGATGCTTGACTTCAGTTTTTCTGTATCCCTTGGACCTTCTTATTGACGATGAAACACAGAAATTGCATCGGAATTAAACACAAAAGGCACAATGCCGACTTAAGTACAAGAAGACTGACTCATCTTATTGTCTATGATTTGAACCATTCCTGTGACACTAGTTATAGATTCCGATGCTTCACTTCAGGTTGACTGTATCCCTCTGACCTTCTTATTGACGATGAAACACTGAAATTGCATCAGAATTAAATAGAAGAGGCACAATGCCAACTTAAGTACAAGACGACTGACTTTTCTTACTGTCTATGTTTTGAACCATTCCTGTGACACTAGTTATAGATTCTGATACTTCACTTCAGGTTTACTTATCCCTCTGACCATATTGCCGATGAAACACAGAAGTTGCATCGGAATTAAATACAAAAAGCACAATGCCGACTTAAGTACATGAAGATCGACTCTTCCTACTGACTATGTTTTGAACCATTCCTGTGACACTAGTTATAGATTCCGATGCTTCACCTCAGGTTTACTGTATCCCCTGGACCTTCTTATTGACGATGAAACACAGAAATTGCATCGGAATTAAATACAAAAGGCACAATGCCGAATTAAGTACAAGAAGACTGACTCTTCTTACTGTCTATGTTTTGAACTATTCCATTGACACTAGTTATAGATTCCGATGCTTCACTCCAGTTTCACTGTATCCCTTGTACCTTCTTATTGACGATGAAACACAGAAATTGCATCGGAATTAAATAGAAAAGGCATAATGCCGACTTAAGTACAAGAAGACTGACTCCTCTTACTGTCTATGTTTTGAACCATTCCTGTGACACTAGTTATAGATTCCGATGCTTCACTCCAGGTTTACTGTATCCCTTGGACCTTCTTATTGACGATGAAAGACAGAAAATTCATCGGAATTAAATACAAAAGGCACAATGAGACTTAAGGACAAGAAGACTGACTCTTCTTACTGACTATGTTTTGAACCATTCCTGTGACACTAGTTATAAATTCCGATGCTTGACTTCAGTTTTACTGTATCCCTTGGACCTTCTTATTGACGATGAATCACAGAAATTGCATCGGAATTAAATACAAAGGGCAACATGCTTACTTAAGTACACGAAAACTGACTCTTCTAAGTGTCTATGTTTTGAACCATTCCTGTGACAGTAGTTATAGATTCCGATGCTTCACTCCAGGTTCACTGTATCCCTTGGACCTTCTTATTGACGATGAAACACAGAAATTGCATCGGAATCAAATACAAAAGGCACAATGCTGACTTAGGAACAAGAAGACTGACAGTTCTTACTGACTATGTTTTGAACCATTCCTGTGACACTAGTTATAGATTCCGATGCTTCACTTCAGGTTTATTGTATCCCTCTGACCTTCTTATTGACGATGAAAAACAGAAATTGCATCGGAAATAAATACAAAAGGCACAATGCCGACTTAAGGACAAGAAGACTGACTCTTCTTACTGACTATGATTTGAACCATTCTTGTGACACTAGTTATAGATTCCGATGCTTCACTTCAGGTTTACTGTTTCCCTGGACCTTCTTATTGACGATGAAACTCAGAAATTCCATCGGAATTAAATACAAAAGGCAAAATGCCGACTTAAGTACAAGGAGACTGACTCTTCTACTGTCTTTGCTTTGAACCATTTCTGTGACACTAGTTGCAGAGTCCGATGCTTCGCTTCAGGTTTACTGTATCCCTTGGGCCTTCTTATAGACGATGAATCACAGAAATTGAATCAGAATTAAACACAAAAGGCACAATGCCCACTAAAGTATAACAAGACTGACACTTCTTACTGTCCATACTTTGAACCATTCCAGTGACACTAGTTGTAGATTCCGATGCTTCACTTCAGGTTTACTGTATCCCTTGGACCTTCTTACTGACGATGAAACACAGAAATTGCATCGGAATTAAATAGAAACGCCACAATTCCTACTTAGGTACAAGAAGACTGACTCTTCTTACTGGCTACGTTATGAACCATTCCTGTGACACCAGTTATAGTTTCCGAAGCTTGTCTTCAGTTTTTCTGTATCCCTTGGACCTTCTTATTGACGATGAAAGACAGAAATTGCATCGGAATTAAATAGAAAAGGCACAATGCCGACTTAAGTACAAGAAGACCGACTCTATTTACTGACTATGATTTGAACCATTCCTCTGACACTAGTTATAGATACCGATGCTTCTCTTCAGGTTTACTGTATCCCTCTGACCTTCTTATTGACGATGAAACACAAAAATTGTATCGGAATTAAATACAAAGGGCACAATGCCGACTTAAGTACAAGAAGACTGACTCTTTTTACTGACTATGTTTTGAACCATTCCTGTGACACTAGTTATGGATTCGGATGCTTGACTTCAAGTTTACTGTATCCCTCTGAACTTTTTAATTGACGATGAAACACAGAAATTTCATCGGAATTAAATAGAATAGCCACAAAGGCTACTTAAGTACAAGAAGGCTGACTCTTCTTACTGGCTATGTTTTGAACCATTCCTGTGACACTAGTTATACATTCCGATGCTTGACTTCAGTTTTACTGTATCCCTTGGACCTTCTTATTGACGATGAATCACAGAAATTGCATCGGAATTAAATACAAAGGGAAAAATGCCGACTTAAGTACATGAAAACTGACTCTTCTAACTGTCTATGCTTTGAACCATTCCTGTGACACTAGTTATAGATTCCGATGCTTCACTACAGGTTTACCGTATCCCTTGGACCTTCTTATTGAGGATGAAACACAGAAATTGCATCGGAATTAAATAAAAAAGGGACAATGCCGACTTAGGGACAAGAAGACTGACTGTTCTTACTGACTATGTTTTGAACCATTCCTGTGACGCTAGTTATAGATCCCGATGCATCACTTCAGGTTTACTGTATCCCTCTGACCTTCTTATTGACGATGAAACACAGAAATTGCATCGGAATTAAATGGAAACGCCACAATGGCTACTTAAGTACAAGAAGACTGACCCTTCTTACTGGCTATGTTTTGAACCATTCGTGTGACACTAGTTATAGATTCCGATGCTTGACTTAAGTTTTACTGTATCCCTAGGACCTTCTTATTGACGATGAATCACAGATATTGCATCGGAATTAAATAGAAAGAGCAAAATGCCGACTTAAGTACACGAAAACTGACTCTACTAACTGTCTATGTTTTGAACCATTCCTGTGACACTAGTTATAGATTCCGATGCTTCACTCCAGGTTTACTGTTTCCCTTGGACCTTGTTATTGACGATGAAACACAGAAATTGCATCGAAATTAAATGAAAAAGGCACAATGCCGACTTAGGGACAAGAAGACTGACTGTTCTTACTGACTATGGTTTGATCCATTCCTGTGACACTAGTTATATATTCCGAAGCTTCTCTTCAGGTTTATTGTATCCCTCTGACCTTCTTGTTGCCGATGAAACACAGAAATTGCATCGGAAATAAATAGAAAAGGTACAATGCCGACTTAAGTACAAGAAGACTGACTCTTCTTACTGTCTATGTTTTGAAACATTCCTGTGACACTAGTTATAGATTCCGATGCTTCACTCCAGGTTTACTGTATCCCTTGGACCTTCTTATTGACGATGAAACACAGAAATTGCAAGTGAATTAAATAGAAAAGGTACAATGCCGACTTAAGTACAAGAAGACTGACTCTTATTACTGACTATGTTTTGAACCATTCCTGTGACACTAGTTATAGATTCCGATGTTTCACTTCAGGTTTACTGTTTCCCTGGACCTTCTTATTGACGATGAAACTCAGAAATTGCATCGGAATTAAATGCAAAAGGCAAAATGCCGACTTAAGTACAAGAAGACTGACTCTTCTTACTGTCCATATTTTGAACCATTCCAGTGACACTAGTTATAGATTCCGATGCTTCACTTTAGGTTTACTGTATCCCTTGGTCCTTCTTATTGACGATGAAAGACAGATATTGCATCGGAATTATATACAAAAGGCACAATGCCGACTTAAGTACATGAAGACCGACACTTCCTACTGACTATGATTTGAACCTTTCCTGTGACACTAGTTATAGATTCCGATGCTTCACTTGAGGTTTACTGTATCCCATGGACCTTCTTACTGACGATGAAACACAGAAATTGCATCGGAATTAAACACAAAAGGCACAATGCCGACTTAAGTACATGAAGACCGACACTTCTTACTGACTATGTTTTGAACCATTTCTGTGACATTAGTTATAGATTCCGATGCTTCACTTGAGGTTTACTGTATCCCTTGGACCTTCTTACTGACGATGAAACACAGAAATTGCATCGGAATTAAACACAAAAGGCACAATGCCGACTTAAGTACAAGCAGACTGACTCTTCTTACTGTCCATATTTTGAACCATTCCAGTGACACTAGTTATAGATTCCGATGCTTCACTTTAGGTTTACTGTATCCCTTGTACCTTCGTATTGACGATGAAAGACAGAAATTGCATCGGAATTATATACAAAAGGCACAATGCCGACTTCAGTACATCAAGACCGACACTTCCTACTGACTACGATTTGAACCATTCCTGTGACACTAGTTATAGATTCCGATGCTTCACTTCAGGTTTACTTATCCCTCTGACCATATTGCCGATGAAACACAAAAGTTACATCGGAATTAAATAAAAAGGCACAATGCCGACTTAAGGACAAGACGACTGACACTTCTCACTGACTATGATTTGAACCATTCCTGTGACACTAGTTATAGATTCCGATGCTTCACTTCAGGTTTACTGTTTCCCTGGACCTTCTTATTGACGATGAAACTCAGAAATTGCATCGGAATTAAATACAAAAGGCAAAATGCCGACTTAAGTACAAGAAGACTGACTCTTCTACCGTCTATGCTTTGAACCATTTCTGTGACACTAGTTGCAGAGTCCGATGCTTCACTTAAGGTTTACTGAATCCCTTGGGCCTTCTTATTGACGATGAATCACAGAAATTGAATTGGAATTAAACATAAAAGGCACATGCCGAGTAAAGTACAAGAAGACTGACTCTTCTTACTGTCCATATTTTGAACCATTCCAGTGACACTATTTATAGATTCCAATGATTCACTTTAGGTTTACTGTATCCCTTGGTCCTTCTTATTGACGATGAATGACAGAAATTGCATCGGAATTATATACAACAGGCACAATGCCGACTAAAGTACAAGAAGACTGACTCATCTTACTGTCTATGTTTTGAACCATTGGTGTGACACTAGTTATAGATTCCGATGCTTCACTCCAGGTTTACTGTTTCCCTTGGACCTTGTTATTGACGATGAAACACAGAAATTGCATCGAAATTAAAATAAAAAGGCACAATGCCGACTTAGGGACAAGAAGACTGACAATTCTTACTGACTATGTTTTGATCCATTCCTGTGACACTAGTTATAGATTCCGAAGCTTCTCTTCAGGTTTATTGTATCCCTCTGACCTTCTTGTTCCCGATGAAACACAGAAATTGCATCGGAAATAAATAGAAAAGGTACAATGCCGACTTAAGTACAAGAAGACTGACTCTTTTTACTGTCTATGTTTTGAAACATTCCTGTGACACTAGTTATAGATTCCGATGCTTCACTCCAGGTTTACTGTATCCCTTGGACCTTCTTATTGACGATGAAACACAGAAATTGCAAGTGAATTAAATAGAAAAGGTACAATGCCGACTTAAGTACAAGAAGACTGACTCTTATTACTGACTATGTTTTGAACCATTCCTGTGACACTAGTTATAGATTCCGATGTTTCACTTCGGGTTTACTGTTTCCCTGGACCTTCTTATTGACGATGAAACTCAGAAATTGCATCGGAATTAAATGCAAAAGGCAAAATGTCGACTTAAGTACAAGAAGACTGACTCTTCTTACTGTCCATATTTTGAACCATTCCAGTGACACTAGTTATAGATTCCGATGCTTCACTTTAGGTTTACTGTACCCCTTGGTCCTTCTTATTGACGATGAAAGACAGATATTGCATCGGAATTATATACAAAAGGCACAACGCCGACTTAAGTACATGAAGACCGACACTTCCTACTGACTATGATTTGAACCTTTCCTGTGACACTAGTTATAGATTCCGATGCTTCACTTGAGGTTTACTGTATCCCTTGGACCTTCTTACTGACGATGAAACACAGAAATTGCATCGGAATTAAACACAAAAGGCACAATGCCGACTTAAGTACATGAAGACCGACACTTCCTACTGACTATGTTTTGAACCATTTCTGTGACACTAGTTATAGATTCCGATGCTTCACTTTAGGTTTACTGTACCCCTTGGTCCTTCTTATTGACGATGAAACACAGAAATTGCATCGGAATTAAATACAAAAGGCACAATGCCGACTTAAGTACAAGAAGACTGACTCTTCTTACTTACTATGTTTTGATAAATTCCTGTGACACTAGTTATAGATTGCGATGCTTCACTTCAGGTTTACTGTATCCCTCTGACCTTCTTATTGACGATGAAACACAGAAATTGCATCGGAATTAAATAGAAAAGGCACAATGCCGACTTAAGTACAAGAAGACTGACTCTTCTTACTGTCTATGTTTAGAACCATTCCTGTGACACTAGTTATGGATTCCGATGCTTCACTTCAGGTTTACTGTATCTCTTGGACCTTCTTATTGACGATGAAACACGGAAATTGCATCGGAATTAAATACAAAAGGCACAATGCCGACTTAAGTACAAGAAGACTGACTCATCTTATTGTCTATGATTTGAACCATTCCTGTGACACTAGTTATAGATTCCGATGCTTCACTTCAGGTTTACTGTTTCCCTGGACCTTCTTATTGACGATGAAACTCAGAAATTCCATCGGAATTAAATACAAAAGGCAAAATGCCGTTTTAAGTACAAGGAGACTGACACTTCTACTGTCTTTGTTTTGAACCATTTCTGTGACACTAGTTGCAGAGTCCGATGCTTCACTTCAGGTTTACTGTATCCCTTGGGCCTTCTTATAGACGATGAAACACTGAAATTGCATCAGAATTAAATACAAAAGGCACAATGCCGACTTAAGTACAAGACGACTGACTTTTCGTACTGTCTATGTTTTGAACCATTCCTGTGACACTAGTTATAGATTCCGATGCTTCACTTCAGGTTTACTGTATCCCTTGGACCTTCCTATTGACGATGAATCACAGAAATTGCGTCGGAATTTAATACAACAGGCACAATGCCGACTTAAGTACATGAAGACCGACTCTTCCTACTCACTATGCTTTGAACCTTTCCTGTGACACTAGTTATAGATTCCGATGCTTCTCTTCAGGTTTACTGTATCCCTTAGACCTTCTTATTGACGATGAAACACAGAAATTGCATCGGAAATAAATACAAAAGGCACAATGCCGACTGAAGTACAAGAAGACTGACTCTATTTAGTGACTATGATTTGAACCATTCCTGTGACACTAGTTATGGATTCGGATGCTTCACTTCAGGTATACAGTATCCCCCTGACCTTCTTATTGACGATGAAACACAGAAATTGCATCGGAATTGAATAGAAAAGGCACAATGCCGACTTAAGTACAAGACGACTGACTTTTCGTACTGTCTATGTTTTGAACCATTCCTGTGACACTAGTTATAGATTCCGATGCTTCACTTCAGGTTTACTGTATCCCTTGGACCTTCTTATTGACGATGAAAAACAGAAATTGCATCGGAATTAAATACAAATGGCACAATGCCGACTTAAGTACAAGAAGACTGACTCCTTTTACTGACTATGTTTTGAACCATTCCTGTGACACTAGTTATAGATACCGATGCTTCACTTCCGGTTTACTGTATCCCTCTGACCTTCTTATTGACGATGAAACACAGAAATTGCATCGGAATTAAATAGAAACGCCACAATTCCTACTTAGGTACAAGAAGACTGACTCTTCCTACTGGCTACGTTTTGAACCATTCCCGTGACACTAGTTATAGATTCCGATGCTTGACTTCAGTTTTTCTGTATCCCTTGGACCTTCTTATTGACGATGAAACACAGAAATTGCATCGGAATTAAATACAAAAGGCACAATGCCGACTTAAGTACAAGAAGACTGACTCTTCCTACTGTCAATGTTTTGAACCATTCCTGTGACACTAGTTATAGATTCCGATGCTTCACTTGAGGTTTACTGTATCCCTTGGACCTTCCTATTGACGATGAAACACAGAAATTGCGTCGGAATTTAATACAACAGGCACAATGCCGACTTAAGTACATGAAGACCGACTCTTCCTACTCACTATGCTTTGAACCTTTCCTGTGACACTAGTTATAGATTCCGATGCTTCTCTTCAGGTTTACTGTATCCCTTAGACCTTCTTATTGACGATGAAACACAGAAATTGCATCGGAAATAAATACAATAGGCACAATGCCGACTTAAGTACAAGAAGACTGACTCATCTTACCGTCTATGTTTTGAACCATTCCTGTGAAACTAGTTATAGATTCCGATGCTTCACTTCAGATTTACTGTATCCCTTGGACCTTCTCATTGACGATGAAACACAGAAATTGCATCGGAATTAAACACAAAAGGCACAATGCCGACTTATGTACAAGAAGACTGACTCTTCTTCCTGACTATGCTTTGAACCATTCCTGTGACACAAGTTATAGATTCCGATGCTTCACTTCAGGTTTTCTGTATCCCTTGGTCCTTCTTATTTACGGTCAAAGACAGAAATTGCATCGGAATTATATTCCAAAGGCACAATGCCGACTTAAGTACATGAAGACCGACACTTCCTACTGACTATGTTTTGAACCAATCCTGTGACACTAGTTATAGATTCCGATTCTTCACTTGAGGCTTACTGTCTCCCTTGGACCTTCTTACTGACGATGAAACACAGAAATTGCATCGGAATTAAATACAAAAGGCACAATGCCGACTTAAGTACAAGAAGACTGACTCATCTTACTGTCTATGTTTTGAACCATTCCTGTGACACTAGTTATAGATTCCGATGCTTCACTTCAGGTTTACTCTATCCCTCTGACCTTCTTATTGACGATGAAACACTGAAATTGCATCAGAATTAAATAGAAAAGGCACAATGCCAAGTTAAGTACAAGACGTCTGAATTTTCTTACTGTCTATGTTTTGAACCAATCCTGTGACACTACTTAGTACATTCCGATGCTTCACTTCAGGTTTACTGTATCCCTTGGGTATTCTTATTGACTATGAAACACAGAAATTGCATCGGAATTAAACACAAACGGCACAATGCAGAATAGGTACATAAAGACTGACTCTTCATACTGACTATGTTTTGAACCATTCCTGTGACACTAGTTATAGACCCGATGCTTCACTTCAGGTTTACTGTTTCCCTCTGACCTTCTTACTGACGATGAAACACAGAAATTGCATCGGAATTAAATACAAAAGGCACAATGCCGACTAAAGTACAAGAAGACGGACTCTATTTACTGACTATGATTTGAACCATTCCTGTGACACTAGTTATAGATACCGATGCTTCTCTTCAGTTTTTCTGTATCCCTCTGACCTTCTTATTGCCGATGAAACACAGAAATTGCATCGGAATTAAATAGAAACGCCACAATTCCTACTTAGGTACAAGAAGACTGACTCTTCTTACTGGCTACGTTATGAACCATTCCTGTGACACCAGTTATAGATTCCGATGCTTGTCTTCAGTTTTTCTGTATCCCTTGGACCTTCGTATTGACGATGAAACACAGAAATTCCATCGGAATTAAATACAAAAGGCACAATGCCGACTTAAGTACAAGAAAACTGACTCTTCCTACTGTCTATGTTTTGAACTATACCTGTGACACTAGTTATAGATTCCGATGCTTCACTTGAGGTTTACTGTATCCCATGGACCTTCTTATTGACGATGAAACACAGAAATTGAGTCGGAATTTAATACAAAAGGCACAATGCCGAATTAAGTACATGAAGACCGACTCTTCCTACTGACTATGCTTTGAACCTTTCCTGTGACACTAGTTATAGATTCCGATGCTTCTCTTCTGGTTTACTGTATCCCTCAGACCTTCTTATTGACGATGAAACACAGAAATTGCATCGGAATTAAATACAAAAGGCACAATGCCGACTTCAGTACAAGTAGACTGACTCATCTTACCGTCTATGTTTTGAACCATTCCTGTGACACTAGTTATAGATTCCGATGCTTCACTTTAGGTTTACTGTACCCCTCTGACCTTCTTATTGACGATGAAACACAAAAATTGTATCGGAATTAAATACAAAGGGCACAATTCCGACTTAAGTACAAGAAGACTGACTCTTTTTACTGACTATGTTTTGAACCATTCCTGTGACACTAGTCATGGATTCGGATGCTTGACTTCAGGTTTACTGTATCCATCTGAACTTTTTAATTGACGATGAAACACAGAAATTGCATCGGAATTAAATAGAATAGCCACAAAGGCTACTTAAGTACAAGAACTGACTCTTCTTACTGGCTATGTTTTGAACCATTCCTGTGACACTAGTTATACATTCCGGTGCTTGACTTCAGTTTTACTGTATCCCTTGGACCTTCTTATTGACGATGAATCACAGAAATTGCATCGGAATTAAATACAAAGGCAAAAATGCCGACTTAAGTACACGAAAACTGACTCTTCTAACTGTCTATGCTTTGAACCATTCCTGTGACACTAGTTATAGATTCCGATGCTTCACTACAGGTTTACCGTATCCCTTGGACCTTCTTATTGAGGATGAAACACAGAAATTGCATCGGAATTAAATAGAAACGCCACAATGGCTACTTATGTACAAGAAGACTGACTCTTCTTACTGGCTATGTTTTGAACCATTCCTGTGACACTGGTTATAGATTCCGATGCTTGACTTAAGTTTTACTGTATCCCTTGGACCTTCTTATTGACGATGAATCACAGATATTGCATCGGAATTAAATACAAAGAGCAAAATGCCGACTTAAGTACACGAAAACTGACTCTTCTAACTGTCTATGTTTTGAACCATTCCTGTGACACTAGTTATAGATTCCGATGCTTCACTCCAGGTTTACTGTACCCCTCGGACCTTGTTATTGACGATGAAACACAGAAATTGCATCGAAATTAAATAAAAAAGGAACAATGCCGACTTAGGGACAAGAAGACTGACTGTTCTTACTGACTATGTTTTGATCCATTCCTGTGACACTAGTTATAGATTCCGAAGCTTCTCTTCAGGTTTATTGTATCCCTCTGACCTTCTTGTTGCCGATGAAACACAGAAATTGCATGGGAAATAAATAGAAAAGGTACAATGCCGACTTAAGTACAAGAAGACCGACTCTTTTTACTGTCTATGTTTTGAAACATTCCTGTGACACTAGTTATAGATTCCGATGCTTCACTCCAGGTTTACTGTATCCCTCTGACCTTCTTATTGACGATGAAACTCAGAAATTGCATCGGAATTAAATACTAAAGGCAAAATGCCGACTTAAGTACAAGAAGACTGACTCTTCTTACTGTCCATATTTTGAACCATTCCAGTGACACTAGTTATAGATTCCGATGCTTCACTTTAGGTTTACTGTATCCCTTGGTCCTTCTTATTGTCGATGAAGGACAGATATTGCATCGGAATTATATACAAAAGGCACAATGCCGATTTAAGTACATGAAGACCGACACTTCCTACTGACTATGATTTGAACCTTTCCTGTGACACTAGTTATAGATTCCGATGCTTCATTTGAGGTTTACTGTATCCCTTGGACCTTCTTACTGACGATGAAACACAGAAATTGCATCGGAATTAAACACAAAAGGCACAATGCAGACTTAAGTACATGAAGACCGACACTTCCTACTGACTATGTTTTGAACCATTTCTGTGACACTAGTTATAGATTCCGATGCTTCACTTGAGGTTTACTGTATCCCTTGGACCTTCTAACTGACGATGAAACACAGAAATTGCATCGGAATTAAACACAAAAGGCACAATGCCGACTTAAGTACAAGCAGACTGACTCTTCTTACTGTCCATATTTTGAACCATTCCAGTGACACTAGTTATAGATTCCGATGCTTCACTTTAGGTTTACTGTATCCCTTGTACCTTCTTATTGACGATGAAAGACAGAAATTGCATCGGAATTATATACAAAAGGCACAATGCCGACTTAAGTACATGAAGACCGACACTTCCTACTGACTACGTTTTGAACCATTCCTGTGACACTAGTTATAGATTCCGATGCTTCACTTCAGGTTTACTTATCCCTGTGACCATATTGCCGATGAAACACAGAAGTTACATCGGAATTAAATACAAAAGGCACAATGCCGACTTAAGGACAAGAAGACTGACACTTCTCACTGACTATGATTTGAACCATTCCTGTGACACTAGTTATAGATTTCGATGCCTCACTTCAGGTTTACTGTTTCCCTGGACCTTCTTATTGACGATGAAACTCAGAAATTGCATCGGAATTAAATACAAAAGGCAAAATGCCGACTTAAGTACAAGAAGACTGACTCTTCTACCGTCTATGCTTTGAACCATTTCTGTGACACTAGTTGCAGAGTCCGATGCTTCACTTAAGGTTTACTGAATCCCTTGGGCCTTCTTATTGACGATGAATCACAGAAATTGAATTGGAATTAAACACAAAAGGCACAATGCGGACTAAAGTACAAGAAGACTGACTCTTCTTACTGTCCATATATTGAACCATTCCAGTGACACTAGTTATAGATTCCGATGCTTCACTTTAGGTTTACTGTATCCCTTGGTCCTTCTTATTGACGATGAATGACAGAAATTGCATCGGAATTATATACAACAGGCACAATGCCGACTAAAGTACAAGAAGACTGACTCATCTTACTGTCTATGTTTTGAACCATTCCTGTGACACTAGTTATAGATTCCGATGCTTCACTTCAGGTTTACTGTATCCCTCTGACCTTCTTATTGACGATGAAACACTAAATTTGCATCAGAATTAAATAGAAAAGGCACAATGCCGACTTAAGTACAAGACGACTGCCTTTTCTTACTGTCTGTGCTTTGAACCATTCCTGTGACACTAGTTAAGGATTCTGATGCTTCACCACAGGTTTACTGTATCCCTTGGACCTTCTTATTGACGATGAAACACAGAAATTGCATCGGAATTAAATACAAAAGGCACAATGCCGACTTAAGTACAAGAAGACTGACTCTTCTTACTTACTATGTTTTGATAAATTCCTGTGACACTAGTTATAGATTGCGACGCTTCACTTCAGGTTTACTGTATCCCTCTGACCTTCTTATTGACGATGAAACACAGAAATTGCATGGGAATTAAATAGAAAAGGCACAATGCCGACTTAAGTACAAGAAGACTGACTCTTCTTACTGTCTATGTTTAGAACCGTTCCTGTGACACTAGTTATAGATTCCGATGCTTCACTTCAGGTTTACTGTATCTCTTGGACCTTCATATTGACGATGAAACACAGAAATTGCATCGGAATTAAATACAAAAGGCACACTGCCGACTTAAAGACAAGAAGACTGACTCTTCTTACTGACTATGTTTTGAACCATTCCTATGACACTAGCTATAGATTCCGATGCTTTATTTCAGGTTTACTGTATCCCTCTGACCTTCTTATTGACGATGAAACACAGAAATTGTATCGGAACTAAATACAAAAGGCACAATGCCGAATTAAGTACAAGAAGACTGACTGTTCTTACTGTCTATGTTTTGAACCATTCCATTGACACTAGTTATAGATTCCGATGCTTCACTCCATTTTTACTGTATCCCTTGGACCTTCTTATTGACGATGAAACACAGAAATTGCTTCGGAATTATATACAAAGGGCAGAATGCCGACTTAAGTACACGAAGACTGACTCTTCTTACTGTCTATGTTTTGAACCATTCCTGTGACACTAGTTATAGATTGCGACGCTTCACTTCAGGTTTACTGTATCCCTCTGACCTTCTTATTGACGATGAAGCACAGAAATTGCAACTGATTAAATAGAAAAGGCACAATTCCGACTTAAGTACAAGAAGACTGACTTTTATTACTGACTATGTTTTGAACCATTCATGTGACACAAGTTATAGATTCCGATGTTTCACTTCAGGTTTACTGTATACCTTGGACCTTCTTATTGACGATGAAACACAGAAATTGCATCGGAATTAAATACAAAAGGCACAATGTCGACTTAAGTACAAGAAGACTGACTCTTCCTACTGTCTATGTTTTGAACCATTCCTGTGACAGTAGTTATAGATACCGATGCTTCACTTCAGGTTTACTGTATCCCTCTGACCTTATTGCCGATGAAACACAGAAATTGCATCGGAAATAAATACAAAAGGTACAATGTCGATTTAAGTACAAGAAGACTGACTCTTCTTACTGTCTATGTTTTGAACCATTCCTGTGACACTAGTTATAGATTCCGATGCTTCACTTCAGGATTACTGTATCCCTTGGACCTTCTTATTGACGATGAAACACAGAAATTGCATCGGAATTAAATACAAATAGCACAATGCCGACTTAAATACAAGTAGACTGACTCTTCTTACTGACTATGCTTTGACTCATTCCTGTGACACTACTTATAGATTCCGATGCTTCTCTTCAGGTTAAATGTATCCGTCTGACCTTCTTATTGACGATGAAACACAGAAATTGCATCGGAATTAAATACAAAAGGCACAATGCCGAATTAAGTACAAGAAGACTGATACTATTGTCTTTATTTTGAACCATTCCTGTGACACTAGTTATAGATTCCGATGCTTCACTTCAGGTTTACTTATCTCTGTGACCATATTGCCGATGAAACACAGAAGTTACATCGGAATTAAATACAAAAGGCACAATGCCGACTTAAGGACAAGAAGACTGACACTTCTCACTGACTATGATTTGAACCATTCCTGTGACACTAGTTATAGATTTCGATGCTTCACTTCAGGTTTACTGTTTCCCTGGACCTTCTTATTGACGATGAAACTCAGAAATTGCATCGGAATTAAATACAAAAGGCAAAATGCCGACTTAAGTACAAGAAGACTGACTCTTCTACCGTCTATGCTTTGAACCATTTCTGTGACACTAGTTGCAGAGTCCGATGCTTCACTTAAGGTTTACTGAATCCCTTGGGCCTTCTTATTGACGATGAATCACAGAAATTGAATTGGAATTAAACACAAAAGGCACAATGCCGACTAAAGTACAAGAAGACTGACTCTTCTTACTGTCCATATATTGAACCATTCCAGTGACACTAGTTATAGATTCCGATGCTTCACTTTAGGTTTACTGTATCCCTTGGTCCTTCTTATTGACGATGAATGACAGAAATTGCATCGGAATTATATACAACAGGCACAATGCCGACTAAAGTACAAGAAGACTGACTCATCTTACTGTCTATGTTTTGAACCATTCCTGTGACACTAGTTATAGATTCCGATGCTTCACTTCAGGTTTACTGTATCCCTCTGACCTTCTTATTGACGATGAAACATTAAATTTGCATCAGAATTAAATAGAAAAAGCACAATGCCGACTTAAGTACAAGACGACTGCCTTTTCTTACTGTCTGTGCTTTGAACCATTCCTGTGACACTAGTTAAGGATTCTGATGCTTCACCACAGGTTTACTGTATCCCTTGGACCTTCTTATTGACGATGAAACACAGAAATTGCATCGGAATTAAATACAAAAGGCACAATGCCGACTTAAGTACAAGAAGACTGACTCTTCTTACTTACTATGTTTTGATAAATTCCTGTGACACTAGTTATAGATTGCGACGCTTCACTTCAGGTTTACTGTATCCCTCTGACCTTCTTATTGACGATGAAACACAGAAATTGCATGGGAATTAAATAGAAAAGGCACAATGCCGACTTAAGTACAAGAAGACTGACTCTTCTTACTGTCTATGTTTAGAACCGTTCCTGTGACACTAGTTACAGATTCCGATGCTTCACTTCAGGTTTACTGTATCTCTTGGACCTTCATATTGACGATGAAACACAGAAATTGCATCGGAATTAAATACAAAAGGCACACTGCCGACTTAAAGACAAGAAGACTGACTCTTCTTACTGACTATGTTTTGAACCATTCCTATGACACTAGCTATAGATTCCGATGCTTTATTTCAGGTTTACTGTATCCCTCTGACCTTCTTATTGACGATGAAACACAGAAATTGTATCGGAACTAAATACAAAAGGCACAATGCCGAATTAAGTACAAGAAGACTGACTCTTCTTACTGTCTATGTTTTGAACCATTCCATTGACACTAGTTATAGATTCCGATGTTTCACTTCAGGTTTACTGTATACCTCGGACCTTCTTATTGACGATGAAACACAGAAATTGCATCGGAATTAAATACAAAAGGCACAATGTCGACTTAAGTACAAGAAGACTGACTCTTCCTACTGTCTATGTTTTGAACCATTCCTGTGACAGTAGTTATAGATACCGATGCTTCACTTCAGGTTTACTGTATCCCTCTGACCTTATTGCCGATGAAACACAGAAATTGCATCGGAAATAAATACAAAAGGTACAATGTCGATTTAAGTACAAGAAGACTGACTCTTCTTACTGTCTATGTTTTGAACCATTCCTGTGACACTAGTTATAGATTCCGATGCTTCACTCCAGGTTTACTGTATCCCTTGGATCTTCTTATTGACGATGAAGCTAGGAAATTGCAACTGAAATAAATAGAAAAGGCACAATGCCGACATAAGGACAAGAAGACTGACTCTTCTTACTGACTATGATTAGAACCATTCCTGTGACACTAGTTATAGATTCCGATGCTTCACTTCAGGTTTACTGTTTCCCTTTGACCTTCTTATTGACGATGAAACACAGAAATTGCATCGGAATTAAATACAAAAGGCAAAATGCCAACTTAAGTACAATAAGACTGACTCTTCTACTGTCTATGTTTTGAACCATTTCTGTGACACTAGTTGTAGAGTCCGATGCTTCACTTCAGGTTTTCTGTATCCCTTGGGCCTTCTTATTGACTATGAATCACAGAAATTGCATCGGAATTAAATACAAAAGGCACAATGCCGACTTAGGTACAAGAAGACTGACTCTTTTTACTGTCTATATTTTGAACCATTCCAGTGACACTAGTTATAGATTCCGATGCTTCACTTCAGGTTTACTGTATACCTTGGACCTTCTTATTTACGATGAAGGACAGAAATTGCATCGGAATTATATACAAAAGACATAATGCCGACTTAAGTACATGAAGACCGACACTTCCTACTGACTATGTTTTGAACCATTCCTGTGACACTAGTTATAGATTCCGATGCTTCACTTGAGGTTTACTGTATCCCATGGACCTTCTTATTGACGATGAAACACAGAAATTGCATCGGAATTAAACACAAATGGCACAATGCCGCCTTAAGTACAAGAAGACTGACTCATCTTACTGTCTATGTTTTGAACCATTCCTGTGACACTAGTTATAGATACCGATGCTTCACTTTAGGTTTACTGTATCCCTTGGACCTTCTTATTGACGATAAAACACAGTAATTGCATCGGAATTAAACACAAAAGGCACAATGCCGAATTAAGTACAAAACGACTGACTCTTCTTACTGACTATGTTTTGAACCATTACTGTGACACTAGTTATAGATTCCGATGCTTCACTTCAGGTTTACTGTATCCCTCTGACCTTCTTATTGACGATGAAAGTCAGAAATTGCATCGGAAATAAATACAAAAGGCACAATGCCGACTTAAGTACAAGATGACAGACTCTTTTTACTGACTATGTTTTGAACCGTTCCTCTGACACTAGTTATACATTCGGATGCTTCACTTCAGATTTACTGTATCCCTCTGACCTTCTTATTGACGATGAAACACTGAAATTGCATCAGAATTAAATAGAAAAGGCACAATGCCGACTTAAGAACAAGACGACTGACTTTTCTTACTGTCTATGTTTTGAACCATTCCTGTGACACTAGTTATAGATTCCGATGCTTCACTTCAGGTTTACTGTATCCCTCTGACCTTCTTATTGATGATGAAACACAGAAATTGCATCGGAATTAAATACAAAAGGCACATGGCGACTTAAGTACAAGAAGACTGTCTCTTCTTTCTGACTATGTTTTGAACCTTTCCTGTGACACTAGCTACAAATTCCGATGCTTCACTTCAGGTTTACTGTATCCCTCTGACCTTCTTATTGACGATGAAACACAGAAATTGCGTCGGAATTAAATATAAAAGGCACTATGAAGACTTAAGTACAAGAAGACTGACTCTTCTTATTGACAATGTTTTGAACCATTCCTGTGACACTAGTTATAGATTCCGATGCTTCACTTCAGGATTACTGTATCCCTTGGACCTTCTTATTGACGATGAAACACAGAAATTGCATCGGAATTAAATACAAATAGCACAATGCCGACTTAAATACAAGTAGACTGACTCTTCTTACTGACTATGCTTTGACTCATTCCTGTGACACTACTTATACATTCCGATGCTTCTCTTCAGGTTAAATGTATCCGTCTGACCTTCTTATTGACGATGAAACACAGAAATTGCATCGGAATTAAATACAAAAGGCACAATGCCGAATTAAGTACAAGAAGACTGATACTATTGTCTTTATTTTGAACCATTCCTGTGACACTAGTTGTGGATTCCGATGCTTCATTTCAGGTTTAGTATATCCCTCTGACCTCCATATTGATGGTGAAACACAGAAATTGCATCGGAACTAAATACGAAAGGCACAATGCCAACTTAAGTACAAGAAGACTGACTCTTCTTACTGACTATGTTTTGAACCATTTCTGTGACACTAGCTATGGATTCCGATGCTTCACTTCAGGTTTACTGTATCTCTCTGACCTTCTTATTGACGATGAAACACAGAAATAACCTCGGAATTAAATGGACAAGGCACAATGCCGACTTAAGTACATGAGGACTGATTCTTCTTACTGTCTATGTTTTGAACCATTCCTGTGACACTAGTTATAGATTCCGATGCTTCACTTTAGGTTTACTGTATCCCTTGGACCGTCTTATTGACGATGAAGCACAGAAATTGCATCGGAATTAAATACAAAAGGCAAAATGCCGACTTAAGTACATGAAGACTGACTCTTCTTAATGTCTATGTTTTGAACCATTCCTGTGACACTAGTTATAGATTCCGATGCTACACTCCAGGTTTACTGTATCCCTTGGACCTTCATTTTGACGATGAAACACAGAAATTGCTTCGGAATTATATAAAAAGGGCAAAATGCCGACTTAAGTACACGAAGACTGACTCTTCTTACTGTCTATGTTTTGAACCATTCCTGTGACACTAGTTATAGATTGCGACGCTTCACTTCAGGTTTACTGTATCCCTCTGACCTTCTTATTGACGATGAAGCACAGAAATTGCAACTGATTAAATAGAAAAGGCACAATTCCGACTTAAGTACAAGAAGACTGACTTTTATTACTGACTATGTTTTGAACCATTCATGTGACACAAGTTATAGATTCCGATGTTTCACTTCAGGTTTACTGTATACCTTGGACCTTCTTATTGACGATGAAACACAGAAATTGCATCGGAATTAAATACAAAAGGCACAATGTCGACTTAAGTACAAGAAGACTGACTCTTCCTACTGTCTATGTTTTGAACCATTCCTGTGACAGTAGTTATAGATACCGATGCTTCACTTCAGGTTTACTGTATCCCTCTGACCTTATTGCCGATGAAACACAGAAATTGCATCGGAAATAAATACAAAAGGCACAATGTCGATTTAAGTACAAGAAGACTGACTCTTCTTACTGTCTATGTTTTGAACCATTCCTGTGACACTAGTTATAGATTCCGATGCTTCACTCCAGGTTTACTGTATCCCTTGGATCTTCTTATTGACGATGAAGCTAGGAAATTGCAACTGAAATAAATAGAAAAGGCACAATGCCGACATAAGGACAAGAAGCCTGACTCTTCTTACTGACTATGATTAGAACCATTCCTGTGACACTAGTTATAGATTCCGATGCTTCACTTCAGGTTTACTGTTCCCTTTGACCTTCTTATTGACGATGAAACACAGAAATTGCATCGGAATTAAATACAAAAGGCAAAATGCCAACTTAAGTACAATAAGACTGACTCTTCTACTGTCTATGTTTTGAACCATTTCTGTGACACTAGTTGTAGAGTCCGATGCTTCACTTCAGGTTTTCTGTATCCCTTGGGCCTTCTTATTGACTATGAATCACAGAAATTGCATCGGAATTAAATACAAAAGGCACAATGCCGACTTAGGTACAAGAAGACTGACTCTTTTTACTGTCTATATTTTGAACCATTCCAGTGACACTAGTTATAGATTCCGATGCTTCACTTCAGGTTTACTGTATACCTTGGACCTTCTTATTTACGATGAAGGACAGAAATTGCATCGGAATTATATACAAAAGACATAATGCCGACTTAAGTACATGAAGACCGACACTTCCTACTGACTATGTTTTGAACCATTCCTGTGACACTAGTTATAGATTCCGATGCTTCACTTGAGGTTTACTGTATCCCATGGACCTTCTTATTGACGATGAAACACAGAAATTGCATCGGAATTAAACACAAATGGCACAATGCCGCCTTAAGTACAAGAAGACTGACTCATCTTACTGTCTATGTTTTGAACCATTCCTGTGACACTAGTTATAGATACCGATGCTTCACTTTAGGTTTACTGTATCCCTTGGACCTTCTTATTGACGATAAAACACAGTAATTGCATCGGAATTAAACACAAAAGGCACAATGCCGAATTAAGTACAAAACGACTGACTCTTCTTACTGACTATGTTTTGAACCATTACTGTGACACTAGTTATAGATTCCGATGCTTCACTTCAGGTTTACTGTATCCCTCTGACCTTCTTATTGACGATGAAAGTCAGAAATTGCATCGGAAATAAATACAAAAGGCACAATGCCGACTTAAGTACAAGATGACAGACTCTTTTTACTGACTATGTTTTGAACCGTTCCTCTGACACTAGTTATACATTCGGATGCTTCACTTCAGATTTACTGTATCCCTCTGACCTTCTTATTGACGATGAAACACTGAAATTGCATCAGAATTAAATAGAAAAGGCACAATGCCGACTTAAGAACAAGACGACTGACTTTTCTTACTGTCTATGTTTTGAACCATTCCTGTGACACTAGTTATAGATTCCGATGCTTCACTTCAGGTTTACTGTATCCCTCTGACCTTCTTATTGATGATGAAACACAGAAATTGCATCGGAATTAAATACAAAAGGCACAATGCCGACTTAAGTACAAGAAGACTGTCTCTTCTTTCTGACTATGTTTTGAACCATTCCTGTGACACTAGCTACAAATTCCGATGCTTCACTTCAGGTTTACTGTATCCCTCTGACCTTCTTATTGACGATGAAACACAGAAATTGCGTCGGAATTAAATATAAAAGGCACTATGAAGACTTAAGTACAAGAAGTCTGACTCTTCTTATTGACAATGTTTTGAACCATTCCTGTGACAGTAGTTATAGATTCCGATGCTTCACTTCAGGATTACTGTATCCCTTGGACCTTCTTATTGACGATGAAACACAGAAATTGCATCGGAATTAAATACAAATAGCACAATGCCGACTTAAATACAAGTAGACTGACTCTTCTTACTGACTATGCTTTGACTCATTCCTGTGACACTACTTATAGATTCCGATGCTTCTCTTCAGGTTAAATGTATCCGTCTGACCTTCTTATTGACGATGAAACACAGAAATTGCATCGGAATTAAATACAAAAGGCACAATGCCGAATTAAGTACAAGAAGACTGATACTATTGTCTTTATTTTGAACCATTCCTGTGACACTAGTTATAGATTCCGATGCTTCACTTCAGGTTTACTTATCTCTGTGACCATATTGCCGATGAAACACAGAAGTTACATCGGAATTAAATACAAAAGGCACAATGCCGACTTAAGGACAAGAAGACTGACACTTCTCACTGACTATGATTTGAACCATTCCTGTGACACTAGTTATAGATTTCGATGCTTCACTTCAGGTTTACTGTTTCCCTGGACCTTCTTATTGACGATGAAACTCAGAAATTGCATCGGAATTAAATACAAAAGGCAAAATGCCGACTTAAGTACAAGAAGACTGACTCTTCTACCGTCTATGCTTTGAACCATTTCTGTGACACTAGTTGCAGAGTCCGATGCTTCACTTAAGGTTTACTGAATCCCTTGGGCCTTCTTATTGACGATGAATCACAGAAATTGAATTGGAATTAAACACAAAAGGCACAATGCCGACTAAAGTACAAGAAGACTGACTCTTCTTACTGTCCATATATTGAACCATTCCAGTGACACTAGTTATAGATTCCGATGCTTCACTTTAGGTTTACTGTATCCCTTGGTCCTTCTTATTGACGATGAATGACAGAAATTGCATCGGAATTATATACAACAGGCACAATGCCGACTAAAGTACAAGAAGACTGACTCATCTTACTGTCTATGTTTTGAACCATTCCTGTGACACTAGTTATAGATTCCGATGCTTCACTTCAGGTTTACTGTATCCCTCTGACCTTCTTATTGACGATGAAACATTAAATTTGCATCAGAATTAAATAGAAAAGGCACAATGCCGACTTAAGTACAAGACGACTGCCTTTTCTTACTGTCTGTGCTTTGAACCATTCCTGTGACACTAGTTAAGGATTCTGATGCTTCACCACAGGTTTACTGTATCCCTTGGACCTTCTTATTGACGATGAAACACAGAAATTGCATCGGAATTAAATACAAAAGGCACAATGCCGACTTAAGTACAAGAAGACTGACTCTTCTTACTTACTATGTTTTGATAAATTCCTGTGACACTAGTTATAGATTGCGACGCTTCACTTCAGGTTTACTGTATCCCTCTGACCTTCTTATTGACGATGAAACACAGAAATTGCATGGGAATTAAATAGAAAAGGCACAATGCCGACTTAAGTACAAGAAGACTGACTCTTCTTACTGTCTATGTTTAGAACCGTTCCTGTGACACTAGTTACAGATTCCGATGCTTCACTTCAGGTTTACTGTATCTCTTGGACCTTCATATTGACGATGAAACACAGAAATTGCATCGGAATTAAATACAAAAGGCACACTGCCGACTTAAAGACAAGAAGACTGACTCTTCTTACTGACTATGTTTTGAACCATTCCTATGACACTAGCTATAGTTTCCGATGCATTATTTCAGGTTTACTGTATCCCTCTGACCTTCTTATTGACGATGAAACACAGAAATTGTATCGGAACTAAATACAAAAGGCACAATGCCGAATTAAGTACAAGAAGACTGACTCTTCTTACTGTCTATGTTTTGAACCATTCCATTGACACTAGTTATAGATTCCGATGTTTCACTTCAGGTTTACTGTATACCTTGGACCTTCTTATTGACGATGAAACACAGAAATTGCATCGGAATTAAATACAAAAGGCACAATGTCGACTTAAGTACAAGAAGACTGACTCTTCCTACTGTCTATGTTTTGAACCATTCCTGTGACAGTAGTTATAGATACCGATGCTTCACTTCAGGTTTACTGTATCCCTCTGACCTTATTGCCGATGAAACACAGAAATTGCATCGGAAATAAATACAAAAGGTACAATGTCGATTTAAGTACAAGAAGACTGACTCTTCTTACTGTCTATGTTTTGAACCATTCCTGTGACACTAGTTATAGATTCCGATGCTTCACTCCAGGTTTACTGTATCCCTTGGATCTTCTTATTGACGATGAAGCTAGGAAATTGCAACTGAAATAAATAGAAAAGGCACAATGCCGACATAAGGACAAGAAGACTGACTCTTCTTACTGACTATGATTAGAACCATTCCTGTGACACTAGTTATAGATTCCGATGCTTCACTTCAGGTTTACTGTTTCCCTTTGACCTTCTTATTGACGATGAAACACAGAAATTGCATCGGAATTAAATACAAAAGGCAAAATGCCAACTTAAGTACAATAAGACTGACTCTTCTACTGTCTATGTTTTGAACCATTTCTGTGACACTAGTTGTAGAGTCCGATGCTTCACTTCAGGTTTTCTGTATCCCTTGGGCCTTCTTATTGACTATGAATCACAGAAATTGCATCGGAATTAAATACAAAAGGCACAATGCCGACTTAGGTACAAGAAGACTGACTCTTTTTACTGTCTATATTTTGAACCATTCCAGTGACACTAGTTATAGATTCCGATGCTTCACTTCAGGTTTACTGTATACCTTGGACCTTCTTATTTACGATGAAGGACAGAAATTGCATCGGAATTATATACAAAAGACATAATGCCGACTTAAGTACATGAAGACCGACACTTCCTACTGACTATGTTTTGAACCATTCCTGTGACACTAGTTATAGATTCCGATGCTTCACTTGAGGTTTACTGTATCCCATGGACCTTCTTATTGACGATGAAACACAGAAATTGCATCGGAATTAAACACAAATGGCACAATGCCGCCTTAAGTACAAGAAGACTGACTCATCTTACTGTCTATGTTTTGAACCATTCCTGTGACACTAGTTATAGATACCGATGCTTCACTTTAGGTTTACTGTATCCCTTGGACCTTCTTATTGACGATAAAACACAGTAATTGCATCGGAATTAAACACAAAAGGCACAATGCCGAATTAAGTACAAAACGACTGACTTTTCTTACTGACTATGTTTTGAACCATTACTGTGACACTAGTTATAGATTCCGATGCTTCACTTCAGGTTTACTGTATCCCTCTGACCTTCTTATTGACGATGAAAGTCAGAAATTGCATCGGAAATAAATACAAAAGGCACAATGCCGACTTAAGTACAAGATGACAGACTCTTTTTACTGACTATGTTTTGTACCGTTCCTCTGACACTAGTTATACATTCGGATGCTTCACTTCAGATTTACTGTATCCCTCTGACCTTCTTATTGACGATGAAACACTGAAATTGCATCAGAATTAAATAGAAAAGGCACAATGCCGACTTAAGAACAAGACGACTGACTTTTCTTACTGTCTATGTTTTGAACCATTCCTGTGACACTAGTTATAGATTCCGATGCTTCACTTCAGGTTTACTGTATCCCTCTGACCTTCTTATTGATGATGAAACACAGAAATTGCATCGGAATTAAATACAAAAGGCACAATGCCGACTTAAGTACAAGAAGACTGTCTCTTCTTTCTGACTATGTTTTGAACCTTTCCTGTGACACTAGCTACAAATTCCGATGCTTCACTTCAGGTTTACTGTATCCCTCTGACCTTCTTATTGACGATGAAACACAGAAATTGCGTCGGAATTAAATATAAAAGGCACTATGAAGACTTAAGTACAAGAAGACTGACTCTTCTTATTGACAATGTTTTGAACCATTCCTGTGACACTAGTTATAGATTCCGATGCTTCACTTCAGGATTACTGTATCCCTTGGACCTTCTTATTGACGATGAAACACAGAAATTGCATCGGAATTAAATACAAATAGCACAATGCCGACTTAAATACAAGTAGACTGACTCTTCTTACTGACTATGCTTTGACTCATTCCTGTGACACTACTTATACATTCCGATGCTTCTCTTCAGGTTAAATGTATCCGTCTGACCTTCTTATTGACGATGAAACACAGAAATTGCATCGGAATTAAATACAAAAGGCACAATGCCGAATTAAGTACAAGAAGACTGATACTATTGTCTTTATTTTGAACCATTCCTGTGACACTAGTTGTGGATTCCGATGCTTCATTTCAGGTTTAGTATATCCCTCTGACCTCCATATTGATGGTGAAACACAGAAATTGCATCGGAACTAAATACGAAAGGCACAATGCCAACTTAAGTACAAGAAGACTGACTCTTCTTACTGACTATGTTTTGAACCATTTCTGTGACACTAGCTATGGATTCCGATGCTTCACTTCAGGTTTACTGTATCTCTCTGACCTTCTTATTGACGATGAAACACAGAAATAACCTCGGAATTAAATGGACAAGGCACAATGCCGACTTAAGTACATGAGGACTGATTCTTCTTACTGTCTATGTTTTGAACCATTCCTGTGACACTAGTTATAGATTCCGATGCTTCACTTTAGGTTTACTGTATCCCTTGGACCGTCTTATTGACGATGAAGCACAGAAATTGCATCGGAATTAAATACAAAAGGCAAAATGCCGACTTAAGTACATGAAGACTGACTCTTCTTAATGTCTATGTTTTGAACCATTCCTGTGACACTAGTTATAGATTCCGATGCTACACTCCAGGTTTACTGTATCCCTTGGACCTTCTTTTTGACGATGAAACACAGAAATTGCATCGGAATTAAATACAAAAGGCACAATGCGGACTTAAGGACAAGAAGACTGACTGTTCTTAATGACTATGTTTTGAACCATTCCTGTGACACTAGTTATAGATTCCGATGCTTCAGTTCAGGTTTATTGTATCCGTCTGTCCTTCTTGTTGACGATGAAACACAGAAATTGCATCGGAGTTAAATAGAAAAGGCACAATGTCGACTTAAGTTCAAGAAGACTGTCTCTTCTTACTGTCTATGTTTGAACCATTCCTGTGACACTAGTTATAGATTCCGATGCTTCACTCCAGGTATACTGTATACCTTGGACCTTCTTATTGACGATGAAACACAGAAATTGCATCGGAATTAAATAGAAAAGGCACAATGCCGACTTAAGTACAAGAAGACTGACTCTTCTTACTAACTATGTTTTGAAAAATTCCTCTGACACTAGTTATGGATTCCGATGTTTCACTTCAGGTTTACTGTATACTTTGGAACTTCTTATTGACGATGAAACACAGAAATCGCATCGGAATTAAATGCAAAGGGCACAATGCCGACATAAGTACAAGACGTTTGACTCTTCTTACTGTCTATGTTTTGAACCATTACTGTGACACTACTTATAGATTCCGATGCTTCACTCCAGGTTTACTGTATCCCTTGGACCTTCTTATTGACGATGAAACACAGAAATTGCATCGGAATTAAATACAAGAGGCACAATGCCGACTTAAGGACAAGGAGACTGACTCTTCTCACTGACTATGTTTTGAACCATTCCTGTGACACTAGTTATAGATTCCGATGCTTCACTTCAGGACTACTGTATCCCTCTGACCTTCTTATGGACGATGAAACACAGAAATTGCATCGGAATTAAATACAAAAGGCACAATGCCTACTTAAGTACTAGAAGACTGACTCTTCCTACTGTCTATGTTTTGAACCATTCCTGTGACACTAGTTATAGATTCCGATGCTTCAATTCAGGTTTACTGTATCCGTTGGACAGTCTTATTGACGATGAAACAAAGATATTGCATCGGAATTCAATACAAAAGGCACAATGCCGACTTAAATACAAGAAAACTGACTCTTCGTACTGACTATGCTTTGAACCATTCCTGTGACACTAGCTATAGATTCCGATGCTTCACTTCAGGTTTACTGTATCCCTCTGACGTTCTTATTGACGATGAAACACAGAAGTTGCATCGGAATTAAATACAAAAGGCACAATGCCGACTTAAGTACAAGAAGATTGACTCTTCTTACTGTCTATGTTTTGATCCATTCCATTGACACTAGTTATAGATTCCGATGCTACACTCCAGGTTTACTGTATCCCTTGGACGTTCTTATTGACGATGAAACACAGAAATTGCATCGGAATTAAATAGAAAAAGCACAATGAAGACTTAAGTACAAGAAGACTGACACTTCTTACTGACTATGTTTTGAACCATTCCAGTGGCACTAGTTATAGTTTCCGATGCTTCACTCCTGGTTTACTGTATCCCTTGGACCTTCTTATTGACGATGAAACACAGAAATTGCATTGGAATTAAATACAAGAGGCGCAATGCCGACTTATGGACAAGGAGACTGACTCTTCTCACTGACTATGTTTTGAACCATTCCTGTGACACTAGTTATAGATTCCGATGCTTCACTTCAGGTTTACTGTATCCCTCTGACCTTCTCATTGCCGATGAAACACAGAAATTGCATCGGAATTAAATACGAAAGGCACAATGCCAACTTAAGTACAAGAAGACTGACTCTTCTTACTGACTATGATTTGACCCATTCCTGTGACACAAGTTATAGACTCCGATGCTTCACTTCAGGTTTACTGTATCCCTCAGACCTTCTTATTGACGATGAAACACAGAAATAGCATCGGAATTAAATAGAAAAGGCACAATGCCGACTTAAGTACAAGAAGACTGACTCTTCTTACTGTCTATGGTTTGAACCATTCCTGTGACACTAGTTGTAGTTTCCGATGCTTCACTTCAGGTTAACTGTATCCCTTGGACCTTCTTATTGACGATGAAACAGAGAAATTGCATCGGAATTAAATACAAAAGACACAATGCCGACTTAAGTACAAGAAGACTGCCTTTTCCAACTGTCTATGTTTTGAACCATTCCTGTGACACTAGTTATAGATTCCGATGCTTCACTTCAGGTTTACTGTATCCCTCTGACCGTCTTATTGAGGATGAAACACAGAATTTGCATCGGAATTAAATAGAAAATGCACAATGCCGACTTAAGTTCTAGAAGACTGTCTCTTCTTACTGACTATGTTTTGAACCATTCCTGTGACACTAGTTATGGATTCCGAAGCTTCACTTCAGGTTAATTGTATCCCTCTGACCTTCTTATTGACGATATAACACAGAAATTGCATCGGAATTAAATGCAAAAAGGCACAATGCCGAATTAATTACAAGAAGACTGACTCTTCTTACTGTCTATTTTTGAACCAGTCCTGTGACACTAGTTATAGACTCCGATGCTTCACTCCAGGTTTACTGTATCCCATGGACCTTCTTATTGACGATGAAACACAGAAATTGCATCGGAATAAAATGCAAAGGGCACAATGCCGACTTAAGTAAGAGAAGACTGACTCTTCTTACTGTCTATGATTTGAACCATTCCTGTGACATTAGTTATAGATTCCGATGCTTCACTCCAGGTTTACTGTATCCCTTGGACCATCCTATTAACGATGAAACACAGAAATTGCGACAGAATTAAATAGAAAATGCACAATGATGACTTAACTACAGGAATACTGACTCTTCTTACTGACAATGTTTTGAACCATTCCTGTGACACTAGTTATAGATTCCGATGCTTCACTTGAGGTTTACTGTATCCCTTGGACCTTCTTATTGACGATGAAATACAGAAATTGCATCGGAATTAAATACAAAAGGCAAAATGCCATCTTAAGTACAGAAGACTGACTCTTCTTACTTTCTATGTTTTGAACCATTCCTGTGGCACTAGTTATAGATTCCGATGCTTCACTCCAGGATTACTGTATCCCTTGGACCTTCTTATTGACGATGAAACACAGATATTGCATCGGAATTAAATACAAAAGGCACAATGCCGCCATATGGACGAGAAGACTGACTCTTCCTAATGTCTATGTTTTGAACCATTCCTGAGACACTAGTTATAGATTCCGATGCTTCACTTCAGGCTTACTGTATTCCTTGGACCGTCTTATTGACGATGAAACAAAGATATTGCATCGGAATTCAATACAAAAGGCACAATGCTGACTTAAGTACTAGAAGACTGACTCTTCCTACTGTCTATGTTTTGAACCATTCCTGAGACACTAGTTATAGATTCCGATGCTTCACTTCAGGTTTACTGTATCCCTTGGACCATCTTATTGACGATGAAAGACAGAAATTGCATCGGAATTAAATACAAAAGACACAATGCCGACTTAAGTACAAGAAGACTGACTCTTCCAACTGTCTATGCTTTGAACCATTCCTGTGACACAGGTTATAGATTCCGATGCTTCACTTCAGAATTACTGTATCCCTCTGACCGGCTTATTGACGATGAAACACAGAAATTGCATCGGAACTAAATACGAAAGGCACAATGCCAACTTAAGTACAAGAAGACTGACTCTTCTTACTGACTATGGTTTGAACCATTTCTGTGACACTAGCTATGGATTCCGATGCTTCACTTCAGGTTTACTGCATCCCTCTGA
This sequence comes from Schistocerca piceifrons, assembly GCF_021461385.2. Lineage (NCBI taxonomy): Eukaryota > Metazoa > Arthropoda > Insecta > Orthoptera > Acrididae > Schistocerca > Schistocerca piceifrons. Next base: position 100,591 of record NW_025728003.1, on the reverse strand, counting down.
CCATCTTATTGACGATGAAACACAGAAATAACCTCGGAATTAAATGGAAAAGGCACAATGCCGACTTAACTACATGAAGACGGATTCTTCTTACTGTCTATGTTTTGAACCATTCCTGTGACACTAGTTGTAGAATCCGATGCTTCACTTCAGGTTTACTGTATCCCTTGGACCTTCTTATTGACGATGAAACACAGACATTGCATCGGAATTAAATACAAAAGACACAATGCCGACTTAAGTACAAGAAGACTGACCCTTCCAACTGTCTATGCTTTGAACCACTCCTGTGACACTAGTTATAGATTCCGATGCTTCACTTCAGGTTTACTGTATCCCTCTGACCGTCTTATTGATAATGAAACACAGAAATTGCATCGGAATTAAATGGAAAAGGCACAATGCCGACTTAAGTACATGAAGACTGATTCTTCTTACTGTCTATGTTTTGAACCATTCCTGTGACACTAGTTGTAGAATCCGATGCTTCACTTCAGGTTTACTGTATCCCTTGGACCTTCTTATTGACGATGAAACAAAGATATTCCATCGGAATTCAATACAAAAGGCACAATGCCGCCTTAACTACAAGAAGACTGACTCTTCTTACTAACTATGCTTTGAACCATTCCTGTGACGCTAGTTATAGATTCCGATGCTTAACTTCAGGATTACTGTATCCCTCTGACCTTCTTAGTGACGATGAAACACAGAAATTGCTTCGGAAATAAATACAAAAACACAATGCCGACTTAAGTACAAGAATACTGACTCATCTTATTGTCTATGCTTTTGAACCGTCCCTGTGACACTAGATATAGATTCCGATGCTTCACTCCAGGTTTACTGTATCCCTTAGACGTTCTTATTGACGATGAAGCACAGAAATTGCATCGGAATTAAATACAAATGGCACAATGCCGACTTAAATACAAGTAGACTGACTCCTCTTACTGACTATGTTTTGACTCATTCCTGTGACACTACTTATAGATTCCGATGCTTCAATTCAGGTTAAATGTATCCGTCTGACCTTCTTATTGACGATGAAACACAGAAATTGCATCGGAATTAAATACAAAAGGCACAATGCCGAATTAAGTACAAGAAGACTGATACTATAGTCTTTATTTTGAACCATTCCTGTGACACTAGTTGTGGATTCCGATGCTTCACTTCAGGTTTACTGTATCCCTCTGAGCTTCTTATTGACGATAAATCACAGAAATTGCATCGGAATTAAATACAAAAGGCAAAATGCCGACTTAAGTACACGAAGACTGACTCTTCTTACTGTCTATGATTTGAACCATTCCTGTGACACTAGTAATAGATTCCGATGCTACACTCCAGGTTTTTCTGTATCCCTTGGACCTTCTTTTTGACGATGAAACACAGAAATTGCATCGGAATTAAATACAAAAGGCACAATGCCGACTTAAGGACAAGAAGACTGACTGTTCTTAATGACTATGTTTTGAACCATTCCTGTGACACTAGTTATGGATTCCGATGCTTCACTTCAGGACTACTGTATCCCTCTGACCTTCTTATGGACGATGAAACACAGAAAATGCATCGGAATTAAATACAAAAAGCACAATGCCGACTTAAGTACTAGAAGACTGACTCTTCCTACTGTCTATGTTTTGAACCATTCCTGAGACACTAGTTATAGATTCCGATGCTTCAATTCAGGTTTACTGAATGCGTTGGACAGTCTTATTGACGATGAAACAAAGATATTGCATCGGAATTCAATACAAAAGGCACAATGCCGACTTAAATACAAGAAAACTGACTCTTCGTACTGACTATGCTTTGAACCATTCCTGTGACACTAGCTATAGATTCCGATGCTTCACTTCAGGTTTACTGTATCCCTGTGACGTTCTTATTGACGATGAAACACAGAAGTTGCATCGGAATTAAATAGAAAAAGCACAATGATGACTTAAGTACAAGAAGACTGACACTTCTTACTGACTATGTTTTGAACCATTCCTGTGGCACTAGTTATAGTTTCCGATGCTTCACTCCTGGTTTACTGTATCCCTTGGACCTTCTTATTGACGATGAAACACAGAAATTGCATTGGAATTAAATACAAGAGGCACAATGCCGACTTATGGACAAGGAGACTGACTCTTCTCACTGACTATGTTTTGAACCATTCCTGTGACACTAGTTATAGATTCCGATGCTTCACTTCAGGTTTACTGTATCCCTCTGACCTTCTTATTGACGATGAAACACAGAAATTGCATCGGAATTAAATACAAAAGGCACAATGCCGACTTAAGTACAAGAAGACTGACTCTTCTCACTGTCTATCCTTGAAACATTCCTGTGACACTAGTTATAGATTCCCATGCTTCACTTCAGGTATACTGTATCCCTCTGACCTTCTCATTGCCGGTGAAACACAGAAATTGCATCGGAATTAAATACGAAAGGCACAATGCCAACTTAAGTACAAGAAAACTGACTCTTCTTACTGACTATGATTTGACCCATTCCTGTGACACAAGTTATAGATTCCGATGCTTCACTTCAGGTTTACTGTATCCCTCTGACCTTCTTATTGACGATGAAACTTAGAAATAGCATCGGAATTAAATAGAAAAGGCACAATGCCGACTTAAGTACAAGAAGACTGACTCTTCTTACTGTCTATGGTTTGAACCATTCCTGTGACACTAGTTGTAGTTTCCGATGCTTCACTTCAGGTTAACTGTATCCCTTGGACCTTCTTATTGACGATGAAACACAGAAATTGCATCGGAATTAAATACAAAAGACACAATGCCGACTTAAGTACAAGAAGACTGCCTCTTCCAACCGTCTATGTTTTAAACCATTCCTGTGACACTAGTTATAGATTCCGATGCTTAACTTCAGGTTTACTGTATCCCTCTGACCGTCTTATTGACGATGAAACACAGAATTTGCATCGGAATTAAATGGAAAATGCACAATGCCGATTTAAGTTCTAGAAGACTGTCTCTTCTTACTGACTATGTTTTGAACCATTCCTGTGACACTAGTTATGGATTCCGAAGCTTCACTTCAGGTTAATTGTTTCCCTCTGACCTTCTTATTGACGATATAACACAGAAATTGCATCGGAATTAAATGCAAAAAGGCACAATGCCGAATTAATTACAAGAAGACTGACTCTTCTTACTGTCTATTTTTGAACCAGTCCTGTGACACTAGTTATAGACTCCGATGCTTCACTCCAGGTTTACTGTATCCCATGGACCTTCTTATTGACGATGAAACACAGAAATTGCATCGGAATAAAATGCAAAGGGCACAATGCCGACTTAAGTAAGAGAAGACTGACTCTTCTTACTGTCTATGATTTGAACCATTCCTGTGACATTAGTTATAGATTCCGATGCATCACTCCAGGTTTACTGTATCAATTGGACCATCATATTAACGATGAAACACAGAAATTGCGACAGAATTAAATAGAAAATGCGCAATGATGACTTAAGTACAGGAATACTGACTCTACTTACTGACTATGGTTTGAACCATTCCTGTGACACGAGTTATAGATTCCGATGCTTAACTTCAGGATTACTGTATCCCTCTGACCTTCTTAGTGACAATGAAACATAGAAATTGCATCGGAAATAAATAAAAAACACAATGCCGACTTAAGTACATGAAGACTGACTCTTCTTACTGTCATGTTTTGAACCATTCCTGTGACACTAGTTATAGATTCCGATGCTTCACTTCAGGATTACTGTATCCCTCTGACCTTCTTATTGACAGTGAAACACAAAAATTGCATCGGAATGAAATACAAAAGGCACAATGCCGACTTAAGTACAAGAAGATTGACTCTTCTTACTGTCTATGTTTTGAACCATCCCTGTGATACTAGTTATAGATTGCGATGCTTCACTTGAGGTTTACTGTATCCCTTGGACCTTCTTATTGACGATGAAATACAGAAATTGCATCGGAATTAAATACAAAAGGCAAAATGCCAACTTAAGTACAGAAGACTGACTCTTCTTACTTTCTATGTTTTGAACCATTCCTGTGACACTAGTTATAGATTCCGATGCTTCACTCCAGGATTACTGTATCCCTTGGACCTTCGTATTGACGATGAAACACAGATATTGCATCGGAATTAAATACAAAAGGCACAATGCCGCCTTATGGACAAGAAGACTGACTCTTCCTACTGTCTATGTTTGAACCATTCCTGAGACACTAGTTATAGATTCCGATGCTTCACTTCAGGTTTACTGTATTCTTTGGACCGTCTTATTGACGATGAAACAAAGATATTGCATCGGAATTCAATACAAAAGGCACAATGCTGACTTAAGTACTAGAAGACTGACTCTTCCTACTGTCTATGTTTTGAACCATTCCTGAGACACTAGTTATAGATTCCGATGCTTCACTTCAGGTTTACTGTATCCCTTGGACCGTCTTATTGACGATGAAACAAAGATATTGCATCGGAATTCAATACAAAAGGCACAATGCCGACTTAACTACAAGAAAACTGACTCTTCTTACTGACTATGCTTTGAACCATTCCTGTGACACTAGTTATAGATTCCGATGCTTAACTTCAGGATTACTGTATCCCTCTGACCTTCTTAGTGACAATGAAACATAGAAATTGCATCGGAAATAAATAAAAAACACAATGCCGACTTAAGTACATGAAGACTGACTCTTCTTACTGTCATGTTTTGAACCATTCCTGTGACACTAGTTGTAGATTCCGATGCTTCACTTCAGGTTTACTGTATCCCTTGGACCTTCTTATTGACGATGAAAGACAGAAATTGCATCGGAATTAAAAACAAAAGACACAATGCCGACTTAAGTACAAGAAGACTGACTCTTCCAACTCTCTATGCTTTGAACCATTCCTGTGACACAGGTTATAGATTCCGATGCTTCACTTCAGGTTTAATGTATCTCTCTGACCGGCTTATTGACGATGAAAGACAGAAATTGCATCGGAACTAAATACGAAAGGCACAATGCCAACTTAAGTACTAGAAGACTGACTCTTCTTACTGACTATGGTTTGAACCATTTCTGTGACACTAGCTATGGATTCCGATGCTTCACTTCAGGTTTTCTGTATCCCTCTGACCATCTTATTGACGATGAAACACAGAAATAACCTCGGAATTAAATGGAAAAGGCACAATGCCGACTTAAGTACATGAAGACTGATTCTTCTTACTGTCTATGTTTTGAACCATTCCTGTGACACTAGTTGTAGAATCCGATGCTTCACTTCAGGTTTACTGTATCCTTTGGACCTTCTTATTGACGATGAAACACAGACATTGCATCGGAATTAAATACAAAAGACACAATGCCGACTTAAGTACAACAAGACTGACCCTTCCAACTGTCTATGTTTTGAACCACTCCTGTGACACTAGTTATAGATTCCGATGCTTCACTTCAGGTTTACTGTATCCCTCTGACCGTCAAATTGATAATGAAACACAGAAATTGCATCGGAATTAAATAGAAAATGTACAATGCTGACTTAAGTACTAGGAGACTGACTCTTCCTACTGTCTATTTTTGAACCATTCATGAGACACTAGTTATAGATACCGATTCTTCACTTCAGGTTAACTGTATCCCTCTGACCTTCTTATTGACGATAAAACACAGAAATTGCATCGTAATGCAATACAAAAGGCATAATGCCGACTTAACTACAAGAAGACTGACTCTTCTTACTATCTATGCTTTGAACCATTCCTGTGACACTAGTTATAGATTCCGATGCTTAACTTCAGGATTACTGTATCCCTCTGACCTTCTTAGTGACGATGAAACACAGAAATTGCATCGGAAATAAATACAAAAACACAATGCCGACTTAAGTGAAAGAATATTGACTCATCTTACTGTCTATGTTTAGAACCGTCCCTGTGACACTAGATATAGATTCCGATGCTTCACTCCAGGTTTACTGTATCCCTTGGACCTTCTTATTGACGATGAAGCACAGAAATCGCATCGGAATTAAAGACAAAAGGCACAATGCCGAGTTAAATACAAGAAGACTGACTCTTGTTACTGACTATGTTTTGACTCATTCCTGTGACACTACTTATGGATTCCGAATCTTCACTTCAAGTTAAATGTATCCCTCTGACCTTCTTATTGACGATGAAACACAGAAATTGCATCGGAATTAAATACAAATAGCACAATGTCGAATTAAGTACAAGAATACTGACTCATCTTACTGTCTATGTTTTGAACCGTCGCTGTGACACTACTTAAGGATTCCGATGCTTCACTTCAGGCTAACTGTATCCCTCTGACCTTCTTATTGACGATAAAACACAGAAATTTCATCGGAATTAAATACAAAAGGCACAATGCCGTATTAAGTACAAGAAGACTGACTCTTCTTACTGTCTATTTTTGAACCAGTCCTGTGACACTAGTTATAGACTCTGATGCTTCACTTCAGGTTTACTGTATCCCACGGACCTTCTTATTGACGATGAAACACAGATATTGCATCGGAATAAAATGCAAAGGGCACAATGCCGACTTAAGTAAGAGAAGACTGACTCTTCTTACTGTCTATGATTTGAACCATTCCTGTGACACTAGTTATAGATTCCGATGCTTCACTCCAGGATTACAGTATCCCTTGGACCTTCTTTTTGACGATGAAACACAGAAATTGCATCGGAATTAAATACAAAAGGCAAAATGCCGACTTAAGTACACGAAGACTGACTCTTCATACTGTCTATGTTTTGAACCATTCCTGTGACACTAGTAATAGATTCCGATGCTACACTTCAGGTTTACTGTATCTCTTGGACCTTCTTTTTGACGATGAAACACAGAAATTGCAACGGAATTAAATAGGAAAAGCACAATGAAGACTTAAGTACAAGAAGACTGACTTTTCTTACTGACTATGTTTTGAACCATTCCTGTGACTCTAGTTATAGTTTCCGATGCTTCACTTGAGGTTTACAGTATCCCTTGGACCTTCTTATTGACGATGAAGCACAGAAATTGCATCGGAATTAAATACAAAAGGCAAAATGCCAACTTAAGTACAGAAGACTGACTCTTCTTACTTTCTATGTTTTGAACCATTCCTGTGACACTAGTTATAGATACCGATGCTTCACTCCAAGATTACTGTATCCCTTGGACCTTCTTATTGACGATGAAACACAGATATTGCATCGGAATGAAATACAAAAGGCACAATGCCGCCTTATGGACAAGAAGACTAACTCTTCCGACTGTCTATGTTTTGAACCATTCCTGAGACACTAGTTATAGATTCCGATGCTTCACTTCAGGTTTACTGTATCCCTTGGACCGTCTTATTGACGATGAAACAAAGATATTGCATCGGAATTCAATACAAAAGGCACAATGCCGACTTAAGTACTAGAAGACCGACTCTTCCTACTGTCTATGTTTTGAACCATTCCTGAGACACTAGTTATAGATTCCGATGCTTCACTTCAGGTTTACTGTATCCCTCTGACCGGCTTATTGACGATGAAACACAGAAATTGCATCGGAACTAAATACGAAAGGCACAATGCCAACTTAAGTACAAGAAGACTGACTCTTCTTACTGACTATGTTTTGAACCATTCCTGAGACACTAGTTATAGATTCCGATGCTTCACTTCAGGTTTACTGTATCCCTTGGACCGTATTATTGACGATGAAACAATGATATTGCATCGGAATTCAATACAAAAGGCACAATGCCGACTTAACTACAAGAAAACTGACTCTTCTTACTGTCTATGCTTTGAACCATTCCTGTGACACTAGTTATAGATTCCGATGCTTAACTTCAGGATTACTGTATCCCTCTGACCTTCGTAGTGACAATGAAACATAGAAATTGAGTCGGAAATAAATAAAAAACACAATGCCGACTTAAGTACATGAAGACTGACTCTTCTTACTGTCTATGCTTTGAACCATTCCTGTGACACTAGTTGTAGATTCCGATGCTTCACTTCAGGTTTACTGTATCCCTTCGACCTTCTTATTGACGATGAAAGACAGAAATTGCATCGGAATTAAATACAAAAGACACAATGCCGACTTAAGTACAAGAAGACTGCCTCTTCCAACTGTCTATGTTTTGAACCATTCCTGTGACACTAGTTGTAGAATCCGATGCTTCACTTCAGGTTTACTGTACCCCTTGGACCTTCTTATTGACGATGAAACACAGACATTGCATCGGAATTAAATACAAAAGACACAATGCCGACATAAGTACAAGAAGACTGACCCTTCCAACTGTCTATGTTTTGAACCACTCCTGTGACACTAGTTATAGATTCCGATGCTTCACTTCAGGTTTACTATATCCCTCTGACCGTCTTATTGACAATGAAAGACAGAAATTGTATCGGAATTAAATAGAAAATGTACAATGCTGACTTAAGTACTAGAAGACTGACTCTTCCTACTGTCTATTTTTGAACCATTCCTGAGACACTAGTTATAGATTCCGATGCTTGACTTCAGGTTAACTGTATCCCCCTGACCTTCTTATTGACGATAAAACACAGAAATTGCATCGGAATTCAATACAAAAGGCACAATGCCGTCTTAACTACAAGAAGACTGACTCTTCTTACTAACTATGCTTTGAACCATTCCTGTGACACTAGTTATAGATTCCGATGCTTAACTTCAGGATTACTGTATCCCTCTGACCTTCTTAGTGACGATGAAACACAGAAATTGCATCGGAAATAAATACAAAAACACAATGCCGACTTAAGTGAAAGAATATTGACTCATCTTACTGTCTATGTTTTGAACCGTCCCTATGACACTAGATATAGATTCCGATGCTTCACTCCAGGTTTACTGTATCCCTTGGACCTTCTTATTGACGATGAAGCACAGAAATTGCATCGGAATTAAATACAAAAGGCACAATGCCGACTTAAATACAAGAAGACTGACTCTTCTTACTGACTATGTTTTGACTCATTCCTGTGACACCACTTATGGATTCCGAATCTTCACTTCAGGTTAAATGTATCCCACTGTCCTTCTTATTGACGATGAAACACAGAATTTGCATCGGAATTAAATACAAAAGGCACAATGTCGAATTAAGTACAAGAATACTGACTCATCTTACTGTCTATGTTTGAACCGTCCCTGTGACACTACTTAAGGATTCCGATGCTTCACTTCAGGTTAACTGTATCCATCTGACCTTCTTATTGATGATAAAACACAGAAATCGCATCGGAATTACATACAAAAGGCACAATGCCGTATTAAGTACAAGATGACTGATTCTTCTTACTGTCTATTTTTGAACCAATCCTGTGACACTAGTTATAGACTCTGGTGTTTCACTCCAGGTTTACAGTATCCCTTGGACCTTCTTTTTGACGATGAAACACAGAAATTGCATCGGAATTAAATACAAAGGGCAAAAGGCCGACTTAAGTACATGAAGACCGACTCTTCTTACTGTCTATGCTTTGATCCATTCCTGTGACACTAGTTATAGATTCCGATGCTACACTCCAGGTTTACTGTATCCCTTGGACCTTCTTTTTGACGATGAAACACAGTAATTGCATCGGAATTAAATAGGAAAAGCACAATGAAGACTTAAGTCCAAGAAGACTGACTCTTCTTACTGACTATGTTTGAACCATTTCTGTGACTCTAGTTATAGTTTCCGATGCTTCACTTGAGGTTTACAGTATCCCTTGGACCTTCTTATTGACGATGAAGCACAGAAATTGCATCGGAATTAAATACAAAAGGCAAAATGCCGACTTAAGTACACGAAGACTGACTCTTCTTACAGTCTATGATTTGAACCATTCCTGTGACACTAGTTATAGATTCCGATGCTACACTCCGGGTTTACTGTATCCCTTGGACCTTCTTTTTGACGATGAAACACAGAAATTGCATCGGAATTAAATACAAAAGGCAAAATGCCGACTTAAGTACACGAAGACTGACTCTTCTTACTGTCTATGATTTGAACTATTCCTGTGACACTAGTAATAGATTCCGATGCTACACTTCTGGTTTACTGTATCTCTTGGACCTTCTTTTTGACGATGAAACACAGAAATTGCATCGGTGTTAAAAAGAAAAGGAACAATGCCTACTTAAGTACAAGAAGACTGACTCTTCTTACTGACTATGTTTTGAACCATTCCTGTGGCACTAGTTATAGTTTCCGATGCTTCACTCCTTTTTTACTGTATCCCTTGGACCTTCTTATTGACGATGAAACACAGAAATTGCATTGGAATTAAATACAAAAGACACAATGAAGACTTAAATACAAGAAGACTGCCTCTTCCAACTGTCTATGTTTTGAACCATTCCTGTGACACTAGTTATAGATTCCGATGCTTCACTTCAGGTTAACTGTATACCTCTGACCGTCTTATTGACGATGAAACACAGAATTTGCATCGGAATTAAATAGAAAATGCACAATGCCGACTTTAGTTCTAGAAGACTGACTCTTCTTACTGACTATGGTTTGAACCATTCCCGTGACACTAGTTATGGATTCCGAAGCTTCACTTCAGGTTAATTGTATCCCTCTGACCTTCTTATTGACGATATAACACAGAAATTGCATCGGAATTAAATACAAAAGGCACAATGCCGAATTAATTACAAGAAGACTGACTCTTCTTACTGTCTATTTTTGAACCAGTCCTGTGACACTAGTTATAGACTCCGATGCTTCACTCCAGGTTTCCTGTATCCCATGGACCTTCTTATTGACGATGAAACACAGAAATTGCATCGTAATAAAATGCAAAGGGCAAATTGCCGACTAAAGTAAGAGAAGACTGACTCTTCTTACTGTCTATGATTTGAACCATTCCTGTGACATTAGTTACAGATTCCGATGCTTCACTCCACGTTTACTGTATCCCTTGGACCATCCTATTAACGATGAAACACAGAAATTGCAACAGAATTAAATAGAAAATGCACAACGATGACTTAAGTACAAGAAGACTGACTCTTCTTACTGACTATGTTTTGAACCATTCCTGTGACACTAGTTATAGATTCCGATGCTTCACTTCAGGATTACTGTATCCCTCTGACCTTCTTATTGACAATAAAACACAGAAATTGCATCGGAATTAAATTCAAAAGGCACAATGCCGACTTAAGTACAAGAAGACTGACTCTTCTTACTGTCTATGTTTTGAACAATCCCTGTGATACTAGTTATAGATTGCGATGCTTCACTTGAGTTTTACTGTATCCCTTGAACCTTCTTATTGACGATGAAACACAGAAATTGCATCGGAATTAAATACAAAAGTCTAAATGCCAACTTAAGTACAGAAGACTGACTCTTCTTACTTTCTATGTTTTGAACCATTCGTGTGACACTAGTTATAGATTCCGATGCTTCACTCCAGGATTACTGTATCCCTTGGACCTTCTTATTGACGATGAAACACAGAAATTGCATCGGAATTAAATACAAAAGGCACAATGCCGCCTTATGGACAAGAAGACTGACTCTTCCTACTGTCTATGTTTTGAACCATCCCTGAGACACTAGTTATAGATTCCGATGCTTCACTTCAGGTTTACTGTATCCCTTGGACCGTCTTATTGACGATGAAACAAAGATATTGCATCGGAATTCAATACAAAAGGAACAATGCCGACTTAACAACAAGAAAACTGACTCTTCTTACTGACTATGCTTTGAACCATTCCTGTGACACTAGTTATAGATTCCGATGCTTAATTTCAGGATTACTGTATCCCTCTGACCTTCTTATCGACAATGAAACACAGAAATTGCATCGGAAATAAATAAAAAACACAATGCCGACATATGTACATGAAGACTGACTCTTCTTACTGTCTATGTTTTGAACCATTCCTGTGACACTAGTTGTAGATTCCGATGCGTCACTTCAGGTTTACTGTATCCCTCTGACCGGCGTATTGACGATGAAACACAGAAATGGCATCGGAACTAAATACGAAAGGCACAATGCCAACTTAAGTACAAGAAGACTGACTCTTCTTACTGACTATGGTTTGAACCATATCTGTGACACTAGCTATGGATTCCGATGCTTCACTTCAGGTTTACTGTATCCCTCTCACCTTCTTATTGACGATGAAACACGGAAATAACCTCGGAATTAAATGGAAAAGGCTCAATGCCGACTTAAGTACATGAAGACTGATTCTTCTTACTGTCTATGTTTTGAACCATTCCTGTGAAACTAGTTGGAGAATCCGATGCTTCACTTCAGGTTTACAGTATCCCTTGGACCTTCTTATTGACGATGAAACACAGACATTGCATCGGAATAAAATACAAAAGACACAATGCCGACTTAAGTAAAAGAAGACTGACCCTTCCAACTGTCTATGTTTTGACCCACTCCTGTGACACTAGTTATAGATTCCGATGCTTCACTTCAGGTTTACTGTATCCCTCTGACCGTCTTATTGACAATGAAACACAGAAATTGCATCGAAATTAATTAGAAAATGTACAATGCTGACTTAAGTACTAGAAGACTGACTCTTCCTACTGTCTATTTTTGAACCATTCCTGAGACACTAGTTATAGATTCCGATATTGACTCATCTTACTGTCTATGTTTTGGACCGTCCCTGTGACACTAGATATAGATTCCGATGCATCACTCCAGGTTTACTGTATCCCTTGGACCTTCTTATTGACGATGAAGCAAAGAAATTGCATCGGAATTAAATACAAAAGGCACAATGCCGACTTAAATACAAGAAGACTGACTCTTCTTACTGACAGCTTTGACTCATTCCTGTGACACTACTTATGGATTCCGAATCTTCACTTCAGGTTAAATGTATCCCTCTGACCTTCTTATTGACGATGAAACACAGAAATTACATCGGAATTAAATACAAAAGGCACAATGTCGAATTAAGTACAAGAATACTGACTCATCTTACTGTCTATGTTTTGAAAAGTCCCTGTGACACTACTTATGGATTCCGATGCTTCACTTCAGGTTAACTGTATCCCTCTGACCTTCTTATTGACGATAAAACACAGAAATTGCATCGGAATTAAATACAAAAGGCACAATGCCGTATTAAGTACAAGAAGACTGACTCTTCTTACTGTCTATTTTTGAACCAGTCCTGTGACACTAGTTATAGACTCTGATGCTTCACTCCAGGTATATTGTATCCCACAACCCTTCTTATTGACGATGAAACACAGATACTGCATCGGAATAAAATGCAAAGGGCACAATGCCGACTGAAGTAAGAGAAGACTGACTCTTCTTACTGTCTGTGATTTGAACCATTCCTGTGACACTAGTTATAGATTCCGATGCTTCACTCCAGGATTACAGTATCCCTTGGACCTTCTTTTTGACGATGAAACACAGAAATTGCATCGTAATTAAATACAAAAGGCAAAATGCCGATTTAAGTACACGAAGACTGACTCTTCTTACTGTCTATGATTTGAACCATTCCTGTGACACTACTTATAGATTCCGATGCTACACTGCAGATTTACAGTATCCCTTGGACAATTTTTTTGACGATGAAACACAGAAATTGCTTCGGAATTAAATAGAAAAGGCACAATGAAGACTTAAGTACAAGAAGACTGACTCTTCTTACTGACTATGTTTTGAACCATTCCTGTGCCTCTAGTTATAGTTTCCGATGCTTCACTTGAGGTTTACAGTATCCCTTGGACCTTCCTATTGACGATGAAGCACAGAAATTGCATCGGAATTAAATACAAAAGGCAAATTGCCGACTTAAGTACACGAAGACTGACTCTTCTTACTGTCTATGTTTTGAACCAATCCTGTGACACTAGTTATAGATTCTGATGCTACACTCCAGGTTTACTGTATCCCTTGGACCATCTTTTTGACGATGAAACACAGAAATTGCATCGGAATTAAATACAAAAGGCACAATGCCGACTTAAGGACAAGAAGACTGACTGTTCTTAATGACTATGTTTTGATCCATTCCTGTGACACTAGTTATAGATTCCGATGCTTCAGTTCAGGTTTATTGTATCCCTCTGTCCTTCTTGTTGACGATGAAACACAGAAATTGCACCGGAGTTAAAAGGAAAAGGCACAATGTCGACTTAAGTTCAAGAAGACTGTCTCTTCTTACTGTCTATGTTTGAACCATTCCTGTGACACTAGTTATAGATTCCGATGCTTCACTCCAGATTTACTGTATACCTTGGACCTTCTTATTGACGATGAAACACAGAAATTGCATCGGAATTAAATAGAAAAGGCACAATGCCGACTAAAGCACGAGAAGACTGACTCTTCTTACTAACTATGTTTTCAACCATTCCTGTGACACTTGTTATGGATTCCGATGTTTCACTTCAGGTTTACTGCATACTTTAACCTCCTTATTGACAATGAAACACAGAAATCGCTTCGGAATTATATACAAAGGGCACAATGCCGACTTATGTACGAGACGTCTGCCTCTTCTGACTGTCTATGTTTTGAACCATTACTGTGACACTATTTATAGATTCCGATGCTTCACTCCAGGTTTACTGTATCCCTTGGACCTTCTTATTGACGATGAATCACAGAAATTGCATCGGAATTAAATACAAGAGGCACAATGCCGACTTAAGGACAAGGAGACTGGCTCTTCTCACTGACTATGTTTTGAGCCATTCCTGTGACACTAGTTATAGATTCCGATGCTTCACTTCTGGACTACTGTATCCCTCTGACCTTCTTATGGACGATGAAACACAGAAATTGCATCGGAATTAAATACAAAAGGCACAATGCCTACTTAAGTACTAGAAGACTGACTCTTCCTACTGTCTATGTTTTGAACCATTCCTGAGACACTAGTTTTAGATTCCGATGCTTCACTTCAGGTTTACTGTATCCCTTGGACCGTGTTATTGACGATGAAACAAAGATATCGCATCGGAATTCAATACAAAAGGCACAATGCCGACTTAACTACAAGAAAACTGACTCTTCTTACTGACAATGCTTTGAACCATTCCTGTGACACTAGTTATAGATTCCGATGCTTAACTTCAGGATTAATGTATCCCTCTGACCTTCTTAGTGACAATGAAACACAGAAATTGCATCGGAATTAAATACAAGATGCAAAATGCCGACTTAAGTACAAGAAGACTGACTCTTCTTACTCTTCATGATTTGAACCATTCCTGTGTCACTAGTTATAGATTCCGATGCTTCACTCCAGGTTTACTGTATCACTTGGACCTTCTTATTGACGATGAAACACAGAAATTGCATCGGAATTAAATACAAAAGGCACAATGCCGACTTAAGGACAAGAAGACTGACTCTTCTTACTGACTATGCATTTGAACCATTCCTGTGACACTAGCTATAGATTCCGATGCTTCACTTCAGGTTTACTGTATCCCTCTGACGTTCTTATTGACGATGAAACACAGAAGTTGCATCGGAATTAAATACAAAAGGCACAATGCCGACTTAAGTTCAAGAAGATTGACTCTTCTTACTGTCTATGTTTTGAACCATTCCATTGACACTAGTTATAGATTCCGATGCTTCACTCCAGGTTTACTGTATCCCTTGGACGTTCTTATTGACGATGAAACACAGAAATTGCATCGGAAATAAATAGAAAAGGCACAATGAAGACTTAAGTACAAGAAGACTGACTCTTCTTACTGTCTATGTTTGAAACGTTCCTGTGACACTAGTTATAGATTCCGATGCTTCACTTCAGGTTTACTGTATCCCTCTGACCTTCTCATTGAGGGTGAAACACAGAAATTGCATCGAAATTAAATACGAAAGGCACAATGCCAAATTAAGTAAAAGAAGACTGTCTCATCTTACTGACTATGATTTGACCCATTCCTGTGACACAAGTTATAAATTCCGATGCTTCACTTCAGGTTTACTGAATCCCTCTGACCTTCTTATTGACGATGAAACACAGAAATAGCATCGGAATTAAATAGAAAATGCACAATGCCGCCTGAAGTTCTAGAAGACTGACTCTTCTTACTGACTATGTTTTGAATCATTCCTGTGACACTAGTTATGGATTCCGAAGCTTCACTTCAGGTGAATTGTATCCCTCTGACCTTTTTATTGACGATGAACCACAGAAATTGCATCGGAATTAAATACAAAAGGCACAATGCCGAATTAAGTACAAGAAGACTGACTCTTCTTACTGTCTATTTTTGAACCAGTCCTGTGACACTAGTTATAGACTCCGATGCTTCACTCCAGGTTTACTGTATCCCATGGACCTTCTTATTGACGATGAAACACAGAAATTGCATCGGAATAAAATGCAAAGGTCACAATGCCGACTTAAGTAAGAGAAGACTGAGTCTTCTTACTGTCTATGATTTGAACCATTCCTGTGACATTAGTTATAGATTCCGATGCTTCACTCCAGGTTTACTGTATCCCTTGGACAATACTGTTGACGATGAAACACAGGAATTGCAACAGAATTAAATAGAAAATGCACAATGATGCCTTAAGTACAAGAAGACTGACTCTTCTTACTGACTATGTTTTGAACCATTCCTGTGAAACTAGTTATAGATTCCGATGCTTCACTTCAGGATTACTGTATCCCTCTGACCTTCTTATTGACAATGAAACACAGAAATTGCATCGGAATTTAATACAAAAGGCACAATGCCTACTTAAGTACAAGAAGACTGACTCTTCTTACTGTCTATGATTTGAACCATCCCTGTGATACTAGTTATAGATTCCGATGCTTCACTTGAGGTTTACTGTATCCCTTGCACCTTTTTATTGACGATGAAACACAGAAATTGCATCGGAATTAAATACAAAAGGCAAAATGCCAACTTAAGTACAGAAGACTGACTCTTCTTACTTTCTATGTTTTGAACCATTCCTGTGACACTAGTTATAGATTCCGATGCTTCACTCCAGGATTACTGTATCCCTTGGACCTTCTTATTGACGATGAAACAAAGATATTGCATGGGAATTCAATACAAAAGGCACAATGCCGACTTAAGTACTAGATGACTGACTCTTCTTACTGTCTATGTTTTGAACCATTCCTGAGACACTAGTTATAGATTCCGATGCTTCACTTCAGGTTTACTGTATCCCTTGGACCGTCTTATTGACGATGAAACAAAGATATTGCATCGGAATTCAATACAAAAGGCACAATGCCGACTTAACTACAAGAAAACTGACTCTTCTTACTGAGTATTCTTTGAACCATTCCTGTGACACTAGTTATAGATTCCGATGCTTAACTTCAGGATTACTGTATCCCTCTGACGTTCTTAGTGACAATGAAACACAGAAACTGCATCGGAAATAAAAAGAAAACACAATGCCGACTTATGTACATGAAAACTGACTCTTCTTACTGTCTATGTTTTGAACCATTCCTGTGACACTAGTTGTAGATTCCGATGCTTCACTTCAGGTTCACTGTATCCCTTGGACCTTCTTATTGACGATGAAAGACAGAAATTGCATCGGAATTAAATACAAAAGACACAATGCCGACTTCAGTACAAGAAGACTGACTCTTCCAACTGTCTATGTTTTGAACCATTCCTGTGACACTGGTTATAGATTCCGATGCTTCACTTCAGGTTTACTGTATCCCTCTGACCGGCTTATTGACGATGAAACATAGAAATTGCATCGGAACTAAATACGAAAGGCTCAATGCCAACTTAAGTACAAGAAGACTGACTCTTCTTACTGACTATGGTTTGAACCATCTCCGTGACACTAGCTATGGATTCCGATGCTTCACTCCAGGATTACTGTATCCCTTGGACCTTCTTATTGACGATGAAACAAAGATATTGCATGGGAATTCAATACAAAAGGCACAATGCCGACTTAAGTACTAGATGACTGACTCTTCCTACTGTCTATGTTTTGAACCATTCCTGTGACACTAGTTGTAGAATCCGATGCTTCACTTCAGGTTTACTGTATCCTTTGGACCTTCTTATTGACGATGAAACACAGACATTGCATCGGAATTTAATACAAAAGACACAATGCCGACTTAAGTACAAGAAGACTGACCCTTCCAACTGTCTATGTTTTGAACCACTCCTGTGACACTAGTTATAGATTCCAATGCTTCACTTCAGGTTTACTGTATCCCTCTGACCGTCTTATTGACAATGAAACACAGAAATTGCATCGGAATTAAATAGAAAGTGTACAATGCAGACTTAAGTATTAGAAGACTGACTTTTCCTACTGTCTATTTTTGAACCATTCCTGAGACACTAGTTATAGATTCCGGTGCTTCACTTCAGGTTTACTGTATCCCTTGCACCGTCTTATTGACGATGAAACAAAGATATTGCATCGGAATTCAATACAAAAGGCACAATGCCGACTTAAAGACAAGAAGACTGACTCTTATTACTAACTATGCTTTGAACCATTCCTGTGACACTAGTTATAGATTCCGATGATTAACTTCAGGATTACTGTATCCCTCTGACCTTCTTAGTGACGATGAAACACAGAAATTGCATCGGAAATAAATACAAAAACACAAGGCCGACTTAAGTACAAGAATATTGACTCATCTTACTGTCTATGTTTTGAACCGTCCCTGTGACACATGATATAGATTCCGATGCTTCACTCCAGGTTTACTGTATCCCTTGGACCTTCTTATTGAAGATGAAGCACAGAAATTGCATCGGAATTAAATACAAAAGGCACAATGCCGACTTAAATACAAGAGGACTGACTCTTCTTACTGACTATGTTTGACTCATTCCTGTGACACTACTTATGGATTCCGAATCTTCACTTCAGGTTAAATGTATCCCTCTGACCTTCTTATTGACTATGAAACACAGAAATTGCATCGGAATTAAATACAAAAGGCACAACGCCGAATTAAGTACAAGAAGACTGACTCTTCTTACTGTCTATTTTTGAACCAGTCCTGTGACACTAGTTATAGATTCCGATGCTTCACTCCAGGTTTACTGTATCCCTAGGACCTTCTTATTGACGATGAAACACAGAAATTGCATCGGAATTAAATACAAAATGCTAAATGCCGACTTAAGTACAAGAAGACTGACTCTTCTTACTCTCTATGATTTGAACCATTCCTGTGACACTAGTTATAGATTCCGATGCTTCACTCCAGGTTTACTGTATCCCTTGGACCATCCTATTAACGATGAAACACAGAAATTGCAACAGAATTAAATAGAAAATGCACAATGATGACTTAAGTACAAGAAGACTGACTTTTCTTACTGACTATGTTTTGAACCATTCCTGTGACACTAGTTATAGATTCCGATGCTTCACTTCAGGATTACTGTATCCCTCTTACCTTTTTATTGACAATGAAACACAGAAATTGCATCGGAATTTAATACAAAAGGCACAATGCCTACTTAAGTACAATAAGACTGACTCTTCTTACTGTCTATGGTTTGAACCATTCCTGTGACACTAGTTGTAGTTTCCGATGCTTCACTTCAGGTTAACTGTATCCCTTGGACCTTCTTATTGACGATGAAACACTGAAATTGCATCGGAATTAAATACAGAAGACACAATGCCGACTTAAGTACAAGAAGACTGCCTCTTCCAACTGTCTATGTTTTGAACCATTCCTGTGACACTAGTTATAGATTCCGAGCTTCACTTCAGGTTTACTGTATCCCTCTGACCGTCTTATTGACGATGAAACACAGAATTTGCATCGGAATTAGATAGAAAATGCACATTGCCGACTTAAGTTCTAGAAGACTGACTCTTCTTACTGACTATGTTTTGAACCATTCCTGTGACACTAGTTATGGATTCCGAAGCTTCACCTCAGGTTAATTGTATCCCTCTGACCTTCTTATTGACGATGAAACACAGAAACAGCATCGGAATTAAATACAAAAGGCACAATGCTGAATTAAGTACAAGAAGATTGACTCTTCTTACTGTCTATTTTTGACCAGTCCTGTGAAACTAGTTATAGACTCCGATGCTTCACTCCAGGTTTACTGTATCCCATGGACCTTCTTATTGACGATGAAACACAGAACTTGCATCGCAATAAAATGCAAAGGGCACAATGCCAACTTAAGTAAGAGAAGACTGACTCTTCTTACTGTCTATGATTTGAACTATTCCTGTGACATTAGTTATAGATTCCGATGCTTCACTCCAGGTTTACTGTATCCCTTGGACCATCCTATTAACGATGAAACACAGAAATTGCAACAGAATTAAATAGAAAATGCACAATGATGACTTAAGTACAAGAAGACTGAATTTTCTTACTGACTATGTTTTGAACCATTCCTGTGACACTAGTTATAGATTCCGATGCTTCACTTCAGGATTACTGTATCCCTGGTACCTTTTTATTGACAATGAAACACAGAAATTGCATCGGAATTTAATACAAAAGGCACAATGCCTACTTAAGTACAGAAGACTGACTCTTCTTACTTTCTATGTTTTGAACCATTCCTGTGACACTAGTTATAGATTCCGATGCTTCACTCCAGGATTACTGAATCCTTTGGACCTTCTTATTGACGATGAAACACAGATATTGCAACGGAATTAAATACAAAAGGCACAATGCCGCCTTATGGACAAGATTACTGACTCTTCCTACTGTCTATGTTTTGAACCATTCCTGAGACACTAGTTATAGATTCCGATGCTTCACTTCAGGTTTACTGTATCCCTTCGACCGTCTTATTGACGATGAAACAAAGATATTGCATCGGAATTCAATACAAAAGGCACAATGCCAACTTAAGTACTAGATGACTGACTCTTCCTACTGTCTATGTTTTGAACCATTCCTGAGACACTAGTTATAGATTCCGATGCTTCGCTTCAGGTTTACTGTATCCCTTGGACCGTCTTATTGACGATGAAACAAAGATATTGCATCGGAATTCAATACAAAAGACACAATGCCGACTTCAGTACAAGAAGACTGACTCTTCCAACTTTCTATGTTTTGAACCATTCCTGTGACACTGGTTATAGATTCCGATGCTTCACTTCAGGTTTACTGTATCCCTCTGACCGGCTTATTGACGATGAAACACAGAAATTGCATCGGAACTAAATACGAAAGGCACAATGCCAACTTAAGTACAAGAAGACTGACTCTTCTTACTGACTATGGTTTGAACCATTTCTGTAACACTAGCTATGGATTCCGATGATTCATTTCAGGTTTACTGTATCCCTCTGACCTTCTTATTGACGATGAAACACAGAAATAACCTCGGAATTAAATGGAAAAGGCACAATGCCGACTTAAGTACATGAAGACTGATTCTTCTTACTGTCTATGTTTTGAACCAATCCTGTGACACTAGTTGTAGAATCCGATGCTTCACTTCAGGTTTACTGTATCCTTTGGACCTTCTTATTGACGATGAAACACAGACATTGCATCGGAATTAAATACAAAAGACACAATGCCGACTTAAGTACAAGATGACTGACCCTTCCAACTGTCTATGTTTTGAACCACTCCTGTGACACTAGTTATAGATTCCGATGCTTCACTTCAGAATTACTGTATCCCTCTGACCGTCTTATTGACAATGAAACACAGAAATTGCATCGGAATTAAATAGAAAGAGTACATTGCTGACTTAAGTACTAGAAGACTGACTCTTCCTACTGTCTATTTTTGAACCATTCCTGAGACACTAGTTATAGATTCCGGTGCTTCACTTCAGGTTTACTGCATCCCTTGCACCGTCTTATTGACGATGAAACAAAGATATTGCATCGGACTTCAATACAAAAGGCACAATGCCGAATTAAGTACAAGAAGACTGACTCTTCTTACTGTATATTTTTGAACCAGTCCTGTGACACTAGTTATAGATTCCGATGCTTCACTCCAGGTTTACTGTATCCCTTGGACCTTCTTATTGACGATGAAACACAGAAATTGCATCGGAATTAAATACAAAATGCAAAATGCCGACTTAAGTACAAGAAGACTGACTCTTCTTACTCTCTATGATTTGAACCATTCCTGTGACACTAGTTATAGATTCCGATGCTTCACTCCAGGTTTACTGTATCCCTTGGACCTTCTTATTGACGATGAAACACAGAAATTGCATCAGAATTAAATACAAAAGGCACAATGCCAACTTAAGGACAAGAAGACTGACTGTTCTTACTGACTATGCCTTTGAACCATTCCTGTGACACTAGCTATAGATTCCGATGCTTCACTTCAGGTTTACTGTATCCCTCTGACGTTCTTATTGAAGATGAAACACAGAAGTTGCATCGGAATTAAATACAAAAGCCACAATGCCGAGTTAAGTACAAGAAGATTGACTCTTCTTACTGTCTACGTTTTGAACCATTGCATTGACACTACTTATAGATTCCGATGCTTCACTCCAGGTTTACTGTATCCCTTGGACGTTCTTATTGACGATGAAACACAGAAATTGCATCGGAATTAAATAGAAAAGGCACAATGAAGACTTAAGTACAGGAAGACTGACTCTTCTTACTGACTATGTTTTGTACCGTTCCTGTGACACTAGTTATAGTTTCCGATGCTTCACTCCTATTTTACTGTATCCCCTGGACCTTCTTATAGACGACGAAACACAGAAATTGCATTGGAATTAAATACAAGAGGCACAATGTCGACTTATGGACAAGGAGACTGACTCTTCTCACTGACTAGGTTTTGAACCATTCCTGTGACACTAGTTATAGATTCCGATGCTTCACTTCAGGTTTACTGTATCCCTCTGACCTTCTTATTGACGATGAAACACAGAAATTCCATCGGAATTAAATACAAAAGGCACAATTCCGACTTAAGTACAAGAAGACTGACTCTTCTTACTGTCTATGTTTGAAACATTCCTGTGACACAAGTTATAGATTCCTATGCTTCACTTCAGGTTTACTGTAACCCTCTGACCTTCTCATTAGCGGTGAAACACAGAAATTGCATCGGAATTAAATACGAAAGGCACAATGCCAACTTAAGTACAAGAAGACTATCTCTTCTTACTGACTATGATTTGACCCATTCCTGTGACACAAGTTATAGATTCCGATGCTTCACTTCAGGTTTACTGTATCCCTCTGACCTTCTTATTGACGATGAAACACAGAAATAGCGTCGGAATTAAATAGAAAAGGCACAATGCCGACTTAAGTACAATAAGACTGACTCTTCTTACAGTCTATGGTTTGAACCATTCCTGTGACACTAGTTGTAGTTTCCGATGCTTCACTTCAGGTTAACTGTATCCCTTGGACCTTCTTATTGACGATGAAACACAGAAATTGCATCGGAATTAAATACAAAAGACCCAATGCCGACTCAAGTACAAGAAGACTGCCTCTTCCAACTGTCTATGTTTTGAACCATCCCTGTGATACTAGTTATAGATTCCGATGCTTCACTTGAGGTTTACTGTATCCCTTGGACCTTCTTATTGACGATGAAACACAGAAATTGCATCGGAATTAAATACAAAAGGCACAATGCCAACTTAAGTACAAGAAGACTAACTCTTCTTACTGACTATGATTTGACCCATTCCTGTGACACAAGTTATAAATTCCGATGCTTCACTTCAGGTTTACTGTATCCCTCTGACCTTCGTATTGACGATGAAACACAGAAATAGCATCGGAATTAAATAGAAAATGCACAATGCCGCCTGAAGTTCTAGAAGACTGACTCTTCTTACTGACTATGTTTTGAACCATTCCTGTGACACTAGTTATGGATTCCGAAGGTTCACTTCAGGTGAATTGTATCCCTCTGACCTTCTTATTGACGATGAACCACAGAAATTGCATCGGAATTAAATACAAAAGGCACAATGCCGACTTAAGTACAAGAAGACTGACTCTTCTTACTGTCTATGTTTGAAACATTCCTGTGACACTAGTTATAGATTCCGATGCTTCACTTCAGGTTTACTGTATCCCTCTGACCTTCTCATTGCCGGTGAGACACAGAAATTACATCGGAATTAAATACGAAAGGCACAATGCCAACTTAAGTACAAGAAGACTAACTCTTCTTACTGACTATGATTTGACCCATTCCTGTGACACAAGTTATAGATTCCGATGCTTCACCTCAGGTTTACTGTATCCCTTCGACCGTCTTATTGACGATGAAACAAAGATATTGCATCGGAATTCAATACAAAAGGCACAATGCCAACTTAAGTACTAGATGACTGACTCTTCCTACTGTCTATGTTTTGAACCATTCCTGAGACACTAGTTATAGATTCCGATGCTTCGCTTCAGGTTTACTGTATCCCTTGGACCGTCTTATTGACGATGAAACAAAGATATTGCATCGGAATTCAATACAAAAGACACAATGCCGACTTCAGTACAAGAAGACTGACTCTTTCAAATGTCTATGTTTCGAACCACTCCTGTGACACTGGTTATAGATTCCGATGCTTCACTTCAGGTTTACTGTATCCCTCTGACCGGCTTATTGACGATGAAACACAGAAATTGCATCGGAACTAAATACGAAAGGCACAATGCCAACTTAAGTACAAGAAGACTGACTCTTCTTACTGACTATGGTTTGAACCATTTCTGTGACACTAGCTATGGATTCCGATGCTTCACTTCAGGTTTACTGTATCCCTCTGACCTTCTTATTGACGATGAAACACAGAAATAACCTCGGAATTAAATGGAAAAAGCACAATGCCGACTTAAGTACATGAAGACTGATTCTTCTTACTGTCTATGTTTTGAACCAATCCTGTGACACTAGTTGTAGAATCCGATGCTTCACTTCAGGTTTACTGTATCCTTTGGACCTTCTTATTGACGATGAAACACAGACATTGCATCGGAATTAAATACAAAAGACACAATGCCGACTTAAGTACAAGAAGACTGACTGTTCTTACTGACTATGCCTTTGAACCATTCCTGTGACACTAGCTATAGATTCCGATGCTTCACTTCAGGTTTACTGTATCCCTCTGACGTTCTTATTGAAGATGAAACACAGAAGTTGCATCGGAATTAAATACAAAAGCCACAATGCCGAGTTAAGTACAAGAAGATTGACTCTTCTTACTGTCTACGTTTTGAACCATTGCATTGACACTACTTATAGATTCCGATGCTTCACTCCAGGTTTACTGTATCCCTTGGACGTTCTTATTGACGATGAAACACAGAAATTGCATCGGAATTAAATAGAAAAGGCACAATGAAGACTTAAGTACAGGAAGACTGACTCTTCTTACTGACTATGTTTTGTACCGTTCCTGTGACACTAGTTATAGTTTCCGATGCTTCACTCCTATTTTACTGTATCCCCTGGACCTTCTTATAGACGACGAAACACAGAAATTGCATTGGAATTAAATACAAGAGGCACAATGTCGACTTATGGACAAGGAGACTGACTCTTCTCACTGACTAGGTTTTGAACCATTCCTGTGACACTAGTTATAGATTCCGATGCTTCACTTCAGGTTTACTGTATCCCTCTGACCTTCTTATTGACGATGAAACACAGAAATTCCATCGGAATTAAATACAAAAGGCACAATTCCGACTTAAGTACAAGAAGACTGACTCTTCTTACTGTCTATGTTTGAAACATTCCTGTGACACAAGTTATAGATTCCTATGCTTCACTTCAGGTTTACTGTAACCCTCTGACCTTCTCATTAGCGGTGAAACACAGAAATTGCATCGGAATTAAATACGAAAGGCACAATGCCAACTTAAGTACAAGAAGACTATCTCTTCTTACTGACTATGATTTGACCCATTCCTGTGACACAAGTTATAGATTCCGATGCTTCACTTCAGGTTTACTGTATCCCTCTGACCTTCTTATTGACGATGAAACACAGAAATAGCGTCGGAATTAAATAGAAAAGGCACAATGCCGACTTAAGTACAATAAGACTGACTCTTCTTACAGTCTATGGTTTGAACCATTCCTGTGACACTAGTTGTAGTTTCCGATGCTTCACTTCAGGTTAACTGTATCCCTTGGACCTTCTTATTGACGATGAAACACAGAAATTGCATCGGAATTAAATACAAAAGACCCAATGCCGACTCAAGTACAAGAAGACTGCCTCTTCCAACTGTCTATGTTTTGAACCATCCCTGTGATACTAGTTATAGATTCCGATGCTTCACTTGAGGTTTACTGTATCCCTTGGACCTTCTTATTGACGATGAAACACAGAAATTGCATCGGAATTAAATACAAAAGGCACAATGCCAACTTAAGTACAAGAAGACTAACTCTTCTTACTGACTATGATTTGACCCATTCCTGTGACACAAGTTATAAATTCCGATGCTTCACTTCAGGTTTACTGTATCCCTCTGACCTTCGTATTGACGATGAAACACAGAAATAGCATCGGAATTAAATAGAAAATGCACAATGCCGCCTGAAGTTCTAGAAGACTGACTCTTCTTACTGACTATGTTTTGAACCATTCCTGTGACACTAGTTATGGATTCCGAAGGTTCACTTCAGGTGAATTGTATCCCTCTGACCTTCTTATTGACGATGAACCACAGAAATTGCATCGGAATTAAATACAAAAGGCACAATGCCGACTTAAGTACAAGAAGACTGACTCTTCTTACTGTCTATGTTTGAAACATTCCTGTGACACTAGTTATAGATTCCGATGCTTCACTTCAGGTTTACTGTATCCCTCTGACCTTCTCATTGCCGGTGAGACACAGAAATTACATCGGAATTAAATACGAAAGGCACAATGCCAACTTAAGTACAAGAAGACTAACTCTTCTTACTGACTATGATTTGACCCATTCCTGTGACACAAGTTATAGATTCCGATGCTTCACCTCAGGTTTACTGTATCCCTTCGACCGTCTTATTGACGATGAAACAAAGATATTGCATCGGAATTCAATACAAAAGGCACAATGCCAACTTAAGTACTAGATGACTGACTCTTCCTACTGTCTATGTTTTGAACCATTCCTGAGACACTAGTTATAGATTCCGATGCTTCGCTTCAGGTTTACTGTATCCCTTGGACCGTCTTATTGACGATGAAACAAAGATATTGCATCGGAATTCAATACAAAAGACACAATGCCGACTTCAGTACAAGAAGACTGACTCTTTCAAATGTCTATGTTTCGAACCACTCCTGTGACACTGGTTATAGATTCCGATGCTTCACTTCAGGTTTACTGTATCCCTCTGACCGGCTTATTGACGATGAAACACAGAAATTGCATCGGAACTAAATACGAAAGGCACAATGCCAACTTAAGTACAAGAAGACTGACTCTTCTTACTGACTATGGTTTGAACCATTTCTGTGACACTAGCTATGGATTCCGATGCTTCACTTCAGGTTTACTGTATCCCTCTGACCTTCTTATTGACGATGAAACACAGAAATAACCTCGGAATTAAATGGAAAAAGCACAATGCCGACTTAAGTACATGAAGACTGATTCTTCTTACTGTCTATGTTTTGAACCAATCCTGTGACACTAGTTGTAGAATCCGATGCTTCACTTCAGGTTTACTGTATCCTTTGGACCTTCTTATTGACGATGAAACACAGACATTGCATCGGAATTAAATACAAAAGACACAATGCCGACTTAAGTACAAGATGACTGACCCTTCCAACTGTCTATGTTTTGAACCACTCCTGTGACACTAGTTATAGATTCCGATGCTTCACTTCAGAATTACTGTATCCCTCTGACCGTCTTATTGACAATGAAACACAGAAATTGCATCGGAATTAAATAGAAAGTGTACATTGCTGACTTAAGTACTAGAAGACTGACTCTTCCTACTGTCTATTTTTGAACCATTCCTGAGACACTAGTTATAGATTCCGGTGCTTCACTTCAGGTTTACTGCATCCCTTGCACCGTCTTATTGACGATGAAACAAAGATATTGCATCGGACTTCAATACAAAAGGCACAATGCCGAATTAAGTACAAGAAGACTGACTCTTCTTACTGTATATTTTTGAACCAGTCCTGTGACACTAGTTATAGATTCCGATGCTTCACTCCAGGTTTACTGTATCCCTTGGACCTTCTTATTGACGATGAAACACAGAAATTGCATCGGAATTAAATACAAAATGCAAAATGCCGACTTAAGTACAAGAAGACTGACTCTTCTTACTCTCTATGATTTGAACCATTCCTGTGACACTAGTTATAGATTCCGATGCTTCACTCCAGGTTTACTGTATCCCTTGGACCTTCTTATTGACGATGAAACACAGAAATTGCATCAGAATTAAATACAAAAGGCACAATGCCAACTTAAGGACAAAAAGACTGACTGTTCTTACTGACTATGCCTTTGAACCATTCCTGTGACACTAGCTATAGATTCCGATGCTTCACTTCAGGTTTACTGTATCCCTCTGACGTTCTTATTGACGATGAAATACAGAAGTTGCATCGGAATTAAATACAAAAGCCACAATGCCGAGTTAAGTACAAGAAGATTGACTCTTCTTACTGTCTATGTTTTGAACCATTGCATTGACACTACTTATAGATTCCGATGCTTCACTCCAGGTTCACTGTATCCCTTGGACGTTCTTATTGACGATGAAACACAGAAATTGCATCGGAATTAAATAGAAAAGGCACAATGAAGACTTAAGTACAGGAAGACTGACTCTTCTTACTGACTATGTTTTCAACCGTTCCTGTGACACTAGTTGTAGTTTCCGATGCTTCACTTCAGGTTAACTGTATCCCTTTGACCTTCTTATTGACGATGAAACACAGAAATTGCATCGGAATTAAATACAAAAGACCCAATGCCGACTTAAGTACAAGAAGACTGCTTCTTCCAACTGTCTATGTTTTGAACCATTCCTGTGACACTAGTTATAGATTCCGATGCTTCACTTCAGGTTTACTGTATCCCTCTGACCGTCTTATTGACGATGAAACACAGAATTTGCATCGGAATTAGATAGAAAATGCACATTGCCGACTTAAGTTCTAGAAGACTGACTCTTCTTACTGACTATGTTTTGAACCATTCCTGTGACAATAGTTATGGATTCCGAAGCTTCCCTTCAGTTTAATTGTAGCCCTCTGACCTTCTTATTGGCGATGAAACACAGAAACAGCATCGGAATTAAATACAAAAGGCACAATGCCGAATTAAGTACAAGAAGACTGACTCTTCTTACTGTCTATTTTTGACCAGTCCTGTGACACTAGTTATAGACTCCGATGCTTCACTCCAGGTTTATTGTATCCCATGGACCTTCTTATTGACGATGAAACACAGAACTTGCATCGGAATAAAATGCAAAGGGCACAATGCCGACTTAAGTAAGAGAAGACTGACTCTTCTTACTGTCTATGATTTGAACTATTCCTGTGACGTTAGTTACAGATTCCGATGCTTCACTCCGGGTTTACTGTATCCCTTGGACCATCCTATTAACGATGAAACACAGAAATTGCAACAGAATTAAATAGAAAATGCACAATGATGACTTAAGTACAAGAAGACTGACTTTTCTTACTGACTATGTTTTGAACCATTCCTGTGACACTAGTTATAGATTCCGATGCTTCACTTCAGGATTACTGTATCCCTCTGACCTTCTTATTGACAATGAAACACAGAAATTGCATCGGAATTAAATACAAAATGCACAATGCCGACTTAAGTACAAGAAGACTGACTCTTCTTACTGTCTATGTTTTGAACCATCTCTGTGATACTAGTTATAGATTCCGATGCTTCACTTGAGGTTTACTGTATCCCTCTGACCTTCTTATTGACGATGAAACACAGAAATTGCATCGGAATTAAATACAAAAGGCACAATGCCAACTTAAGTACAAGAAGACTAACTCTTCTTACTGACTATGATTTGACCCATTCCTGTGACACAAGTTATAAATTCCGATGCTTCACTTCAGGTTTACTGAATCCCTCTGACCTTCTTATTGACGATGAAACACACAAATAGCATCGGAATTAAATAGAAAATGCACAATGCCGCCTGAAGTTCTAGAAGACTGACTCTTCTTACTGACTATGTTTTGAACCATTCCTGTGACACTAGTTATGGATTCCGAAGCTTCACTTCAGGTGAATTGTATCCCTCTGACCTTTTTATTGACGATGAACCACAGAAATTGCATCGGAATTAAATACAAAAGGCACAATGCCGACTTAAGTACAAGAAGACTGACTCTTCTTACTGTCTATGTTTGAAACATTCCTGTGACACTAGTTATAGATTCCGATGCTTCACTTCAGGATTACTGTATCCCTCTGACCTTCTCATTGCCGGTGAAACACAGAAATTACATCGGAATTAAATACGAAAGGCACAATGCCAACTTAGGTACAAGAAGACTAACTCTTCTTACTGGCTATGATTTGACCCATTCCTGTGACACAAGTTATAGATTCCGATGCTTCACTTCAGGTTTACTGTATCCCATGGACCTTCTTATTGACGATGAAACACAGAACTTGCATCGGAATAAAATGCAAAGGGCACAATGCCGACTTGAGTAGGAGAAGACTGAGTCTTCTTACAGTCATTGATTTGAACTATTCCTGTGACATTAGTTATAGATTCCGAAGCTTCACTCCAGGTTTACTGTACCCCTTGGACCATCCTATTAACGATGAAACACAGAAATTGCAACAGAATTAAATAAAAATGCACAGTGATGACTTAAGTACAAGAAGACTGACTTTTCTTACTGACTATTTTTGAACCATTCCTGTGACACTAGTTGTAGATTCCGATGCTTCACTTCAGAATTACTGTATCCCTCTGACCGTCTTATTGACGATGATAGACAGTAATTGCATCGGAATTAAATACAAAAGACACAATGCCGACTTAAGTACAAGAAGACTGACTCTTCCCACTGTCTATGTTTTGAACCATTTCTGTGACACTGGTTATAGATTCCGATGCTTCACTTCAGGTTTACTGTATCCCTCTGACTGGCTTATTGACGATGAAACACAGAAATTGCATCGGAATTAAATAGAAAAGGCACAATGCCGACTTAAGTACTAGAAAAATGACTCTTCTTCCTGACTATGTTTTGAACCATTCCTGTGACACTACTTATGGATTCCGATGCTTCACTTCAGGTTTACACTATCCCTCTGACCTTATTGACGATGAAACACAGATATTGAACCGGAATTAAATACAAAAGGCACAATGCCGACTTAAGTTCAAGAAGACTGACTCTTCTTACTTTCTATGCTTTGAACCATTCCTGTGACACTAGTTATTGATTCCGTTGCTTCACTCCAGGTTTACTGTATCCCTTGGACCTTCTTATTGACGATGAAACACAGAAATTGCATCGGAATTAAATACAAAAGCAAAATGCCGACTTAAGTACAAGAAGATTGACTCATCTTACTCTCTATGATTTGACCCATTCCTGTGACACTAGTTATAGTTTCCGATGCTTCACTCCAGGTTTACTGTATCCCTTGGACCTTCTCATTGACGATGAAACACAGAAATTGCATTGGAATTAAATACAAGAAGCACAATGCCGTCTTATGGACAAGGAGACTGCCTCTTCTCACTGACTATGTTTTGAACAATTCCTGTGACACTAGTTATAGATTCCGATGCTTCACTTCAGGTTTACTGTATCCCTCTGACCTTCTTATTGACGATGAAACACAGAAATTGCATCGGAATTAAATACAAAAGGCACAATGCCGACTTAAGTACAAGAAGACTGACTCTTCATACTGTCTATGTTTGAAACATTCCTGTGACACTAGTTATAGATTCCGATGCTTCACTTCGGGTTTACTGTATCCCTCTGACCTTCTCATTGCCGGTGAAAAACAGAAATTGCATCGGAATTAAATACGAAAGGCACAATGCCAACTTAAGTACAAGAAGACTGACTCTTCTTACTGACTATGATTTGACCCATTCCTGTGACACAAGTTATAGTTTCCGATGCTTCACTTCAGGTTTACTGTATCACTTGGACCTTCTTATTGACGATGAAACACAGAAATTGCATCGGAATTAAATACAAAAGACACAATGCCGACTTAAGTACAAGAAGACTGCCTCTTCCAACTGTCTATGTTTTGAACCATTCCTGTGACACTAGTTATAGATTCCGATGCTTCACTTCAGGTTTACTGTATCCCTCTGACCGTCTTATTGACGATGAAACACAGAATTTGCATCGGAATTAAATAGAAAATGCACAAAGCCGACTTAAGTTCTAGAAGACTGACTCTTCTTACTGACTATGTTTTGAACCATTCCTGTGACACTAGTTATGGATTCCGAAGCTTCACTTCAGGTTAACTGTATCCCTCTGACCTTCTTATTGACGATGAAACACAGAAATTGCATCGGAATTAAATACAAAAGGCACAATGCCGAATTAAGTACAAGAAGACTGACTCTTCTTACTGTCTATTTTTGAACCAGTCCTGTGACACTAGTTATAGACTCCGATGCTTCACTCCAGGTTTACTGTATCCCATGGACCTTCTTATTGACGATAAAACACAGAAATTGCATCGGAATAAAATGCAAAGGGCACAATGCCGACTTAAGGAAGAGAAGACTGACTCTTCTTACTGCCTATGATTTGAACCATTCCTGTGACATTAGTTATAGATTCCGATGCTTCACTCCAGGTTTACTGTATCCCTTGGACCATCCTATTAACGATGAAACACAGAAATTGCAACAGAATTAAATAGAAAATGCACAATGATGACTTAAGTACAGGAAGACTGACTCTTCTTACTGACTATGTTTTGAACCATTCCTGTGACACTAGTTATAGATTCCGATGCTTCACTTCAGGATTACTGTATCCCTCTGACTTTCTTGTTGACAATGAAACACAGAAATTGCATCGGAATTAAATACAAAAGGCACAATGCCGACTTAAGTACAAGAAGACTGACGCTTCTTACTGTCTATGATTTGAACCATTCCTGTGATACTAGTTATAGATTCCGATGCTTCACTTGAGGTTTACTGTATCCCTTGGACCTTCTTATTGACGATGAAACACAGAAATTGCATCGGAATTAAATACAAAAGGCAAAATGCCAACATAAGTACAGAGGACTGACTCTTCTTACCTTGTATGTTTTGAACCATTCCTGTGACACTAGTTATGGATTCCGATGCTTCACTCCAGGATTACTGTATCCCTTGGACCTTCTTATTGACGATGAAACACAGATATTGCATCGGAATTAAATACAAAAGGCACAATGCCGCCTTATGGACAAGAAGAATGACTTTTCTTACTGACTATGTTTTGAACCATTCCTGTGACACTAGCTATAGATTCCGGTGGTTCACTTCAGGTTTACTGTATCCCTCTGACCTTCTTATTGACGATGAAAGACAGAAATTGCATCGGAATTAAATACAAAAGGCACAATGCCGATTTAAGTACAAGAAGATTGACTCTTCTTACTGTCTATGTTTTGAACAATTCCATTGACACTAGTTATAGATTCCGATGCTTCACAGCCGGTTTACTGTATCCCTTTGACGTTCTTATTCACGATGAAAGACAGAAATTGCATCGGAATTAAATAGAAAAGGCACAATGAAGACTTAAGTACAAGAAGACTGACTCTTCTTCCTGACTATGTTTTGAACCATACCTGTGACACTAGTTATAGTTTCCGATGTTTCACTTCAGGTTTACTGTATCCCTTGGACCTTCTTATTGACGATGAAACACAGAAATTGCATCGGAATTAAATACAAAAGGCAAAATGCCGACTTAATTACACGAAGACTGACTCTTCTTACTGTCTTTGTTTTGAACCATTCCTGTGACACTAGTTATAGATTCCGATGCTACACTCCAGGTTTACTGTATCCCTTGGACATTCTTATTGACGATGAAACACAGTAATTGCATCGGAATTAAATACAAAAGGCACAATGCCGAATTAAGTACAAAAGACTGACTCTTCTTACTGTCTAATTTTGAACCAGTCATGTGACACTAGCTATAGATTCCGATGCTTCACTTCAGGTTTACTGTATCCCTCTGTCCTTATTGACGATGAAACACAGAAATTGCATCGGAATTAAATACAAAAGGCACAATGCCGACTTAAGTTCAAGAAGACTGACTCTTCTTACTTTCTATGTTTTGAACCATTCCTGTGTCACTAGTTATTGATTCCGATGCTTCACTCCAGGTTTACTGTATCCCTTGGACCTTCTTATTGACGATGAGACACAGAAATTGCATCGGAATTAAATACAAAAGGCAAAATGTCGACTTAAGTACAAGAAGACTGACTCCTCTTACTCTCTATGATTTGAACCATTCCTGTGACACTAGTTTTAGATTCCGATGCTTCACTCCAGGTTTACTGTATCCCTTGGACCTTCTTATTGACGATGAAACACAGAAATTGCATCGGAATTAAATACAAAAGGCACAATGCCGACTTAAGGACAAGAAGAATGACTCTTTTTACTGACTATGCCTTTGAACCATTCCTGTGACACTAGCTAAAGATTCCTATGCTTCACTTCAGGATTACTGTATCCCTCTGACCTTCTTATTGACGATGAAACACAGAAATTGCATCGGAATTAAATACAAAAGGCACAATGCCGACTTAAGTACAAGAAGACTGACTCCTCTTGTTGACTAAGACTAGAACCATTCCTGTGACACAAGTTATAGATTCCGATGCTTCACTTCAGGTTTACTGTATCCCTCTGACTTTCTTATTGACGATGAAAGTCAGAAATAGCATCGGAATTATATAGAAAAGACACAATGCCGACTTAAGTACAAGAAGACTGACTCTTCCAAATGTCTATGTTTTGAACCATTCCTGTGACACTAGTTATAGATTCCGATGCTTCACTTCAGGTTTACTGTATCCCACTGACCGTCTTATTGACGATGAAACACAGAAATTGCATCGGAATTAAATAGAATATGCACAATGCCAACTTAAGAACTAGAAGACTGACTCTTCTTATTGACTATGTTTTGAACCATTCCTGTGACACTAGTTATGGATTCCGATGCTTCACTTCAGGTTTACTGTGTCCCTCTGACCTTCTTATTGACGATGAAACACAGAAATAGCATCGGAATTAAATACAAAAGGCACAATGACGAATTAAGTACAAGAAGACTGACTCTTCTTACGGTCTATTTTTGAACCAGTCGTGTGACACTAGCTATAAATTCCGATGCATCACTTCAGGTTTACTGTATCCCTCTGACCTTCTTATTGACGATGAAACACAGAAATTGCATCGGAATTAAATACAAAAGGCACAATGCCGACTTAAGTACAAGAAGACTGACCTTTCTTACTGTCTATGTTTGAACCATTCCTGTGAGAATAGTTATAGATTCCGATGCTCCACTTCAGGTTTCCTGTATCCCTCTGACCTTCTTATTGACGATGAAACACAGAAATTGCATCGGAATTAAATACAAAAGGCACAATGCCAACTTAAGTACAAGAAGACTGTCTCTTCTTACTGACTATGCTTTGAACCATTCCTGTAGCACTAGTTATAGATTGCGATGCTTCACTTCAGATTTACTGTATCCCTCTGACCTTCTTATAGACGATGAAACACAGAAATTGCATCGGAATTAAGTACAAAAGGCACAATTACGACTTAAATTACATGAAGACCGACTCTTCATACTGACTATGTTTTGAACCATTAATGTGACGCTAGTTATGGATTCCGATGCTTCACTTGAGGTTTACTGTATCCTTTGAACCTTCTTATTGACGATGAAACACAGATATTGCATCAGAATTCAATACAAAAGGACCAATGCCGACTTCAGGACAAGAAGACTGACTCTTCTTGAAGACTATGTTTGAACCATTCCTGTGACACTAGCTATAGATTCCGGGGCTTCACTTCAGGTTTACTGTATCCCTCTGACCTTCTTAATGACGATGAAACACAGAAATTGCATCGGAATTAAATACAAAAGGCACAATGCCGATTTAAGTACAAGAAGACTGTGTTCTCTTACTGTCTATGCTTTGAACCATTCCATTGACACTAGTTATAGATTCCGATGCTTCACTCCAGGTTCACTGTATCCCTTGGACCTTCTTATTGACGATGAAACACAGCAATGGCATCGGAATTAAATAGAAAAGGCACAATGAAGACTTAAGTACAAGAAGACTGACTCTTCTTACTGACTATGTTTTGAACCATTCCTGTGACACTAGCTATAGATTCCGATGCTTCACTCCAGGTGTACTGTATCCCTTGCACCTTCTTATTGACGATGAAACACAGAAATTGCATCGGAATTAAATTGAAAAGCACAATGCCGACTTAAGTAGAAGAAGACTGACTCTGCTTACTGACTATGTTTTGAACCATTCCTGTGACACTAGTTATAGATTCCGATGCTTCACTTCAGGTTTACTGTATACCGTGGACCTTCTTATTGACGATTAAACACAGAAATTGCATCGGAATTAAATACAAAAGGCACAATGCCGACTTAAGTACATGAAGACTGACTCTTCTACTGACCATGTTTTGAACCATTCCTGTGACACTAGTTTTGGATTCCGAAGCTTCACTTCAGGTTTACCGTATCCCTCTGACCTTCTTATTGACGAAGAAACACAGAAATTGCCTCGGAATTAAACAGAAAAGGCACAATGGCGACTTAAGTACAAGAAGACTGACTCTCCTTACTGTCAATGCTTTGAACCATTCCTGTGACACTAGTTATAGATTCCGATGCTTCACTACAGGTTTACTGTATCCCTTGGACCTTCTTATTGACGATGAAACACAGAAATTGCATCGGAATTAAATAGAAATGGCACAATTAAGACTTAAGTACAAGAAGACTGACTCTTCTTAATGACTATGATTTAAACCATTCCTGTGACACTAGTCATAGATTCCGATGCTTCACTTCAGGTTTACTGTGTCCCTTGGACCTTCTTATTACTGATGGAACACAGAAATTGCATCGGAATTAAATAAAAAAAGCAAAATGCCGACTTAAATACACAAAGACTGACTCATCTTACTGTCTATCTTTTGAACCATTCCTGTGAGACTAGTTATAGATTCCGATGGTACACTCCGGGTTAACTGTATCCCTTGGACCTTCGTATTGACGATGAAACACAGAAATTGCATCGGAATTAAATAAAAAAGGCACAATGCCGACTTAAGGGCAATAAGACTGACTGTTCTTACTGACTATGTTTTGAACCTTTCCTGTGACACTAGTTATAGATTCCGACGCTTCACTCCAGGTTTACTGTATCCCTTGGACCTTCTTATTGAAGATGAAACACAGAAGTTGCATCGGAATTAAACAGAAAAGGCACAATGAAGACTTATGTACAAGAAGACTGACACTTCTAACTAACTATGTTTTGAACCTTTCCTGTGACACTAGTTATAGATTCCGATGCTTCACTTCACGTTTATTGTATCCCTCTGACCTTCTTATTGACGATGAAACACAGAAATTGCATCGGAATTAAATAGAAAAGGCACAATGTCGACTTAAGTACAAGAAGACTGCCTCTTCTTACAGACTATGTTTTAAACCATTCCTGTGACACTAGTTATAGAATCCGATGCTTCACTTCAGGTTTACTGTATCCCTTGGACCTTCTTATTGACGATGAACCACAGAAATTGCATCGGAATTAAATAGAAAAGGCACAATGCCGACTTAAGTACAAGAATACTGACTCATCTTACTTTCTATGTTTTGAACCGTCCCTGTGACACTAGTTATAGATTCCGATGCTTCAATCCAGGTTTACTGTATGCCTTGGACCTTCTTATTGACGATGAAACACAGAAATTGCATCGGAATTAAATACAAAAACACAATGCCGACTTAAGTACAAGAAGACTGACTCTTTATACTGACTATGTTTTGAACCATCCCTGGGACACTAGATATAGATTCCGATGCTTCACTTCAGGTTTACTGTATCCCTTGGACCTTCTTATTGACGATGAAACACAAAAATTGCATCGGAATGAAGTAGAAAAGGCACAATGCCGACTTAAGTACAAGAATACTGACTCATCTTACTGTCTATGTTTTGAACCGTCCCTGTGACACTAGTTATAGATTCCGACGATTCCCTTCAGGTTTACTGTATCCCTTGGACTCTCTTATTGACGATGAAACACAAAAATTGCATCGGAATTAAATACAAAAGGCACAATACCGACTTAAGTACAAGAAGACTGACTCTTCTTACTGACTATGTTTTGAACCATTCCTGTGACACTAGTCATAGATTCCGATGCTTCACTTCAGGTTTACTGTATCCCTCCGACCTTCTTATTGACGCTGAAACACAGAAATTGCACCGGAATTAAATACAAAAGGCACAATGCCGACTTAAGTACAAGAAGACTGACTCTTCTTACTGCCTATGTTTTGAACCATCCCTGGGACACTACTTATATATTCCGATGCTCCACCCCAGGTTTACTGTATCCCTTGGACCTTCTTATTGACGATGAAACACAGAAATTGCATCGGAAATTAATAGAAAAGGCACAATGCCGACTGAAGTACAAGAATACTGACTCATCTTACAGACTATATTTTGAACCGTCCCATTAGACACTAGTTATAGATTTCGATGCTTCACTCCAGGTTTACTGTATCCCTTGGACCTTCTTATTGACGATGAAGCACAAAAATTGCATCGGAATTAAATACAAAAATCACTATGCCGACTTAAGTACAAGAAGGCTGACTCTTCTTACTTTCTATGTTTTGACCCATTCCTGTGACACTAGTTATAGATTCCTATGCTACACTTCAGGTTTACTGTATCCCTCTGACCTTCTTATTGTCGATGAAACACAGAAATTACATCAGAATTAAATACAAAAGGCACAATGCCGAATTAAGTACAAGAAGACTGACTGTTGTTACTGACTATGTTTTGAACCATTCCTGTGATACTAGTCATAGATTCCGATGCTTCACTTCAGGATTACTGTATCCCTCTGACCTTCTTATTGACGATGAAACACAGAAATTGCACCGGAATTAAATACAAAAGGCACAATGCCGACTTAAGTACAAGAAGACCTACTCTTCTTACTGTCTAAGTTTTGAACCATCCCTGGGACACAAGTTATAGATTCCGAAGGTTCACCCCAGGTTTACTGTATCCCTTGGACCTTCTTATTGACGATGAAACACAGAAATTGTATTGGAATTAAATAGAAAAGGCGCAATGCCGACATAAGTTCAAGCATACTGATTCATCTTACTGTCTATGTTTGAACCGTCCCTTTGACACTAGTTATAGATTTCGACGCATCACTCCAGGTTTGCTGTATCCCTTGGACCTTCTTATTGACGTTGAAACACAAAAATTGCGTCGGAATTAAATACAAAATGCACAATGCCGACTTAAGTACAAGAAGACTGACTCTTCTTACAGACTATGTTTTGAACCATTCCTGTGACACTAGTTATAGATTCCGATGCTTCACTTCAGGTTTACTGTATCCCTCTGACCTTCTTATTGACGATGAAACACAGAAATTGCATCAGAATTAAATACAAAAGGCACAATGCCGAATTAAGTACAAGAAGACTGACTCTTGTTACTGTCTATGCTTTGAACCGTTCCTGTGACACTAGTTATAGACTCCGATGCTTCACTCCAGGTTTACTGTATCCCTTGGACTTTCTTATTGACGATGAAACACAGAAATTGCATCGGAATTAAATACAAAAGGCACAATGCCGACTTAAGTAAAAGTAGTCTGACTCTTCTTACTGTCTATGTTTGAACCATTCCTGTGACAATAGTTATAGATTCCGATGCTCCACTTCAGGTTTCCTGTATCCCTCTGACCTTCTTATTGACGATGAAACACAGAAATTGCATCGGACTTAAATACAAAAGGCACAATGCCAACTTAAGTACAAGAAGACTGACTCTTCTTACTGACTATGCTTTGAACCATTCCTGTGGCACTAGTTATAGATTGCGATGCTTCACTTCAGGTTTACTGTATCCCTCTGACCTTCTTATGGACGATGAAACACAGAAATTGCATCCGAATTAAATACAAAAGGCACAATTTCGACTGAAGTACATGAAGACCGACTCTTCATACTGACTATGTTTTGAACGATTAATGTGACGCTAGTTATGGATTCCGATGCTTCACTTGAGGTTTACTGTATCCTTTGGACCTTCTTTTTGACGATGAGACACACATATTGCATCGGAATTCAATACAAAAGGCACAATGCCGACTTCATGACAAGAAGACTGACTCTTCTTACAGACTATGTTTGAACCATTCCTGTGACACTAGCTATAGATTCTTATGCTTCACTTCAGGTTTACTGTATCCCTCTGACCTTCATAATGACGATGAAACACAGAAATTGCATCGGAATTAAATACAAAAGGCACAATGCCGACTTAAGTACAAGAAGACTGTCTTTTCTTACTGTCTATGTTTTGAACCATTCCATTGACAACAGTTATAGACTCCGATGCTTCACTCCAGGTTTACTGTATCCCTTGGACTTTCTTATTGACGATGAAACACAGCAATGGCATCGGAATTAAATAGAAAAGGCACAATGAATACTTAAGTACAAGAAGACTGACTCTTCTTACTGACTATGTTTTGAACCATTCCTGTGACACTAGTTGTAGATTCCGATGCTTCACTCCAGGTTTACTGTATCCCTTGCACCTTCTTATTGACGATGAAACACAGAAATTGCATCGGAATTAAATTGAAAAGCACAATGGCGACTTAAGTAAAAGAAGACTGACTCTTCTTACTGACTATGTTTTGAACCATTCCTGTGACACTAGTTATAGATTCCGATGCTTCACTTCAGGTTTACTGTATACCGTGGACCTTCTTATTGACGATTAAACACAGAAATTGCATCGGAATTTAATACAAAATGCACAATGCCGACATAAGTACATGAAGACTGACTCTTCTACTGTCTATGTTTTGAACCATTCCTGTGACACTTGTTTTGGATTCCGAAGCTGCACTTCAGGTTTACTGTATCCCTCTGACCTTCTTATTGACGAAGAAACACAGAAATTGCCTCGGAATTAAACAGAAAAGTCACGATGGCGACTTAAGTACAAGAAGACTGACTCTTCTTACTGACTATGTTTTTAACCTTTCCTGTGACACTAGCTATAGATTCCGATGCTTCACTTCAGGTTTATTGTATCCCTCTGACCTTCTTATTGACGATGAAACACAGAAATTGCATCGGAATTAAATAGAAAAGGCACAATGCCGATTAAGTACAAGAAGACGGACTCTTCCTTCTGTCTATGTTTTGAACCATTCCTGTGACACAAGTTATAGATTCCGATGCTTCACTTCAGGTTTACTGTATCCCTTGGACCTTCTTATTGACGATGAAACACAAAAATTGCATCGGAATGAAGTAGAAAAGGCACAATGCCGACTTAAGTACAAGAATACTGACTCCTCTTACTGTCTATGTTTTGAACCGTCCCTGTGACACTCGTTACAGATTCCGACGATTCCCTTCAGGTTTACTGTATCCCTTGGACTCTCTTATTGACGATGAAACACAGAAATTGCATCGGAATTAAATAGAAAATGCACAATGAAGACTTATGTAAAAGAAGACTGACTCTTCTAACTGACTATGTTTTGAACATTTCCTGTGACACTAGCTATAGATTCCGATGCTTCACTTCAGGTTTATTGTATCCCTCTGACCTTCTTATTGACGATGAAACACAGAAATTGCATCGGAATTAAATAGAAAAGGCACAATGTCGACTTAAGTACAAGAAGACTGCCTCTACTTACAGACTATGTTTTGAACCATTCCTGTGACACTATTTATAGATTCCGATGCTTCACTTCACGTTTACTGTATCCCTTGGACCTTCTTATTGACGATGAACCACAGAAATTGCATCGGAATTAAATAGAAAAGGCACAATGCCGACTTAAGTACAAGAAAACTGACTCATCTTACTATCTATGTTTTGAACCGTCCCTGTGACACTAGTTATAGACTCCGATGCTTCAATCCTTGTTTACTGTATCCCTTGGACCTTCTTATTGACGATGAAACACAGAAATTGCATCGGAATTAAATACAAAAAGCACAATGCCGACTTAAGTACAAGAAGACTGACTCTTTTTACTGACTATGATTTTAGCCATTCCTGTGATACTAGTTATGGATTCCGATGCTTCACTTCAGGTTTACTGTATCCCTCTGACCTTCTTATTGACGATGAAAGACAGAAAAATTGCATTAGAATTAAATACAAAAGGCACAATGCCGAATTAAGTACAAGAAGATTGACTCTTCTTACTGACTATGTTTTGAACCATCCCTGGGACACTAGTTATAGAATCCGATGCTTCACTCCAGGTTTACTGTATCCCTTGGACCATCTTATTGACGATGATACACAGAAATTGCATCGGAATTAAATACAATAGGCACAATGCCGACTTAAGTACAAGAAGACGGACTCTTCTTACTGTCTATATTTTGAACCATTCCAGTGACACTAGTTGTAGATTCCGATGCTTCACTTCAGGTTTACTGTATTCCCAGGACCTTCTTATTGTTTATAAAACACAGAAATTGCATCGGAATTAAATACAAAATGCACAATGCCGACATAAGTACAAGAAGACTGACTCTTCTTACTGTCTACGTTTTGAACCATTACTGTGACACTAGTTATAGATTCCGATGCTTCACTCCAGGTTTACTGTATCCCTTGGCCCTTCTTATTGACGACGAAACACAGAAATTGCATCGGAATTAAATACAAGTGGCGCAATGCTGACTTAAGGACAAAGAGACTGACACTTCTTACTGACTATGTTTTGAACCATTCGTGTGACACTAGTTATAGATTCCGATGCTTCAGTTTAGGTTTGCTGTATCCCCCTAGCCTTCCTATTGACGATGAAACACAGAAATTGCATCGGAATTAAATACAAAGGGCACAATGCCGACATAAGTACAAGAAGACTGACTCCTCTTACTGTCTATGTTTGAACCCATCCAGTGACACTAGTTATAGATTCCGATGCTTCATTTCATGATTACTGCATCCTTCTGACCATCCTATTGACGATGAAACACAGAAATTGCATCGGAAAGAAATAGAAAAGGCACAATGCCGACTTAAGTACAAGAAGACTGACTCATCCTTCTGTCTATGTTTTGAACCATTCCTGTGACAGTAGTTTTGGATTCCGATGCTTCACTTCAGGTTTACTGTATCTCTCTGACCTTCTTATTGACGATGAAACACAGAAATGGCATCGGAATTAAATACAAAAGACACGATGCCGACTTAAGTACAAGAAGACTGACTCTTCCAACTGTCTATGTTTTGAACCATTCCTGTTACACTAGTTATAGATTCCGATGCTTCACTTCAGGTTTACTGTATCCCTCTGACCGTCTTATTGACGATGAAACACAGAAATTGCATCGGAATTAAATGCAAGAGACACAATGCCGACTTAAGTACAAGAAGACTGACTCTTTTTACTGACTATGTTTTGAACCATTCCTGTGACACTAGTTATAGATTCCGATGCTTCACTCCAGGTTTACTGTATCCCTTGCACCTTCTTATTGACGATGAAACACAGAAATTGCATCGGAATTAAATTGAAAAGCAAAATGCCGACTTAAGTAAAAGAAGACTGACTCTTCTTACTGACTATGTTTTGAACCATTTCTGCGACATTAGTTATAGATTCCGATGCTTCACTTCAGGTTTACTGTATACCATGGACCTTCTTATTGACGATTAAACACAGAAATTGCATCGGAATTAAATTCAAAAGGCACAATGCCGACTTAAGTACATGAAGACTGACTCTTCTACTGTCAATGTTTTGAACCATTCCTGTGACACTAGTTTTGGATTCCGAAGCTTCACTTCAGGTTTACTGTATCCCTCTGACCTTCGTATTGACGATGAAACACAGAATTGCATCGGAATTAAATACAAAAGGCAGAATGCCGAATTAAGTACAAGAAGACTGACTCTTCTTTCTGTCTATGCTTTGAACCATTACTGTGACACTAGTTATAGATTCCGATGCTCCACTTCAGGTTTCCTGTATCCCTCTGACCTTCTTATTGACGATGAAACACAGAAATTGCATCGGAATTAAATACAAAAGGCACAATGCCAACTTAAGTACAAGAAGACTGTCTCTTCTTACTGACTATGCTTT
Organism: Schistocerca piceifrons; assembly: GCF_021461385.2. Classification (NCBI taxonomy): domain Eukaryota; kingdom Metazoa; phylum Arthropoda; class Insecta; order Orthoptera; family Acrididae; genus Schistocerca; species Schistocerca piceifrons. Next base: position 56,125 of record NW_025728003.1, on the reverse strand, counting down.
GAACCATTCCTGTAGCACTAGTTATAGATTGCGATGCTTCACTTCAGATTTACTGTATCCCTCTGACCTTCTTATAGACGATGAAACACAGAAATTGCATCGGAATTAAGTACAAAAGGCACAATTACGACTTAAATTACATGAAGACCGACTCTTCATACTGACTATGTTTTGAACCATTAATGTGACGCTAGTTATGGATTCCGATGCTTCACTTGAGGTTTACTGTATCCTTTGAACCTTCTTATTGACGATGAAACACAGATATTGCATCAGAATTCAATACAAAAGGACCAATGCCGACTTCAGGACAAGAAGACTGACTCTTCTTGAAGACTATGTTTGAACCATTCCTGTGACACTAGCTATAGATTCCGGGGCTTCACTTCAGGTTTACTGTATCCCTCTGACCTTCTTAATGACGATGAAACACAGAAATTGCATCGGAATTAAATACAAAAGGCACAATGCCGATTTAAGTACAAGAAGACTGTGTTCTCTTACTGTCTATGCTTTGAACCATTCCATTGACACTAGTTATAGATTCCGATGCTTCACTCCAGGTTCACTGTATCCCTTGGACCTTCTTATTGACGATGAAACACAGCAATGGCATCGGAATTAAATAGAAAAGGCACAATGAAGACTTAAGTACAAGAAGACTGACTCTTCTTACTGACTATGTTTTGAACCATTCCTGTGACACTAGCTATAGATTCCGATGCTTCACTCCAGGTGTACTGTATCCCTTGCACCTTCTTATTGACGATGAAACACAGAAATTGCATCGGAATTAAATTGAAAAGCACAATGCCGACTTAAGTAGAAGAAGACTGACTCTGCTTACTGACTATGTTTTGAACCATTCCTGTGACACTAGTTATAGATTCCGATGCTTCACTTCAGGTTTACTGTATACCGTGGACCTTCTTATTGACGATTAAACACAGAAATTGCATCGGAATTAAATACAAAAGGCACAATGCCGACTTAAGTACATGAAGACTGACTCTTCTACTGACCATGTTTTGAACCATTCCTGTGACACTAGTTTTGGATTCCGAAGCTTCACTTCAGGTTTACCGTATCCCTCTGACCTTCTTATTGACGAAGAAACACAGAAATTGCCTCGGAATTAAACAGAAAAGGCACAATGGCGACTTAAGTACAAGAAGACTGACTCTCCTTACTGTCAATGCTTTGAACCATTCCTGTGACACTAGTTATAGATTCCGATGCTTCACTACAGGTTTACTGTATCCCTTGGACCTTCTTATTGACGATGAAACACAGAAATTGCATCGGAATTAAATAGAAATGGCACAATTAAGACTTAAGTACAAGAAGACTGACTCTTCTTAATGACTATGATTTAAACCATTCCTGTGACACTAGTCATAGATTCCGATGCTTCACTTCAGGTTTACTGTGTCCCTTGGACCTTCTTATTACTGATGGAACACAGAAATTGCATCGGAATTAAATAAAAAAAGCAAAATGCCGACTTAAATACACAAAGACTGACTCATCTTACTGTCTATCTTTTGAACCATTCCTGTGAGACTAGTTATAGATTCCGATGGTACACTCCGGGTTAACTGTATCCCTTGGACCTTCGTATTGACGATGAAACACAGAAATTGCATCGGAATTAAATAAAAAAGGCACAATGCCGACTTAAGGGCAATAAGACTGACTGTTCTTACTGACTATGTTTTGAACCTTTCCTGTGACACTAGTTATAGATTCCGACGCTTCACTCCAGGTTTACTGTATCCCTTGGACCTTCTTATTGAAGATGAAACACAGAAGTTGCATCGGAATTAAACAGAAAAGGCACAATGAAGACTTATGTACAAGAAGACTGACACTTCTAACTAACTATGTTTTGAACCTTTCCTGTGACACTAGTTATAGATTCCGATGCTTCACTTCACGTTTATTGTATCCCTCTGACCTTCTTATTGACGATGAAACACAGAAATTGCATCGGAATTAAATAGAAAAGGCACAATGTCGACTTAAGTACAAGAAGACTGCCTCTTCTTACAGACTATGTTTTAAACCATTCCTGTGACACTAGTTATAGAATCCGATGCTTCACTTCAGGTTTACTGTATCCCTTGGACCTTCTTATTGACGATGAACCACAGAAATTGCATCGGAATTAAATAGAAAAGGCACAATGCCGACTTAAGTACAAGAATACTGACTCATCTTACTTTCTATGTTTTGAACCGTCCCTGTGACACTAGTTATAGATTCCGATGCTTCAATCCAGGTTTACTGTATGCCTTGGACCTTCTTATTGACGATGAAACACAGAAATTGCATCGGAATTAAATACAAAAACACAATGCCGACTTAAGTACAAGAAGACTGACTCTTTATACTGACTATGTTTTGAACCATCCCTGGGACACTAGATATAGATTCCGATGCTTCACTTCAGGTTTACTGTATCCCTTGGACCTTCTTATTGACGATGAAACACAAAAATTGCATCGGAATGAAGTAGAAAAGGCACAATGCCGACTTAAGTACAAGAATACTGACTCATCTTACTGTCTATGTTTTGAACCGTCCCTGTGACACTAGTTATAGATTCCGACGATTCCCTTCAGGTTTACTGTATCCCTTGGACTCTCTTATTGACGATGAAACACAAAAATTGCATCGGAATTAAATACAAAAGGCACAATACCGACTTAAGTACAAGAAGACTGACTCTTCTTACTGACTATGTTTTGAACCATTCCTGTGACACTAGTCATAGATTCCGATGCTTCACTTCAGGTTTACTGTATCCCTCCGACCTTCTTATTGACGCTGAAACACAGAAATTGCACCGGAATTAAATACAAAAGGCACAATGCCGACTTAAGTACAAGAAGACTGACTCTTCTTACTGCCTATGTTTTGAACCATCCCTGGGACACTACTTATATATTCCGATGCTCCACCCCAGGTTTACTGTATCCCTTGGACCTTCTTATTGACGATGAAACACAGAAATTGCATCGGAAATTAATAGAAAAGGCACAATGCCGACTGAAGTACAAGAATACTGACTCATCTTACAGACTATATTTTGAACCGTCCCATTAGACACTAGTTATAGATTTCGATGCTTCACTCCAGGTTTACTGTATCCCTTGGACCTTCTTATTGACGATGAAGCACAAAAATTGCATCGGAATTAAATACAAAAATCACTATGCCGACTTAAGTACAAGAAGGCTGACTCTTCTTACTTTCTATGTTTTGACCCATTCCTGTGACACTAGTTATAGATTCCTATGCTACACTTCAGGTTTACTGTATCCCTCTGACCTTCTTATTGTCGATGAAACACAGAAATTACATCAGAATTAAATACAAAAGGCACAATGCCGAATTAAGTACAAGAAGACTGACTGTTGTTACTGACTATGTTTTGAACCATTCCTGTGACACTAGTCATAGATTCCGATGCTTCACTTCAGGATTACTGTATCCCTCTGACCTTCTTATTGACGATGAAACACAGAAATTGCACCGGAATTAAATACAAAAGGCACAATGCCGACTTAAGTACAAGAAGACCTACTCTTCTTACTGTCTAAGTTTTGAACCATCCCTGGGACACAAGTTATAGATTCCGAAGGTTCACCCCAGGTTTACTGTATCCCTTGGACCTTCTTATTGACGATGAAACACAGAAATTGTATTGGAATTAAATAGAAAAGGCGCAATGCCGACATAAGTTCAAGCATACTGATTCATCTTACTGTCTATGTTTGAACCGTCCCTTTGACACTAGTTATAGATTTCGACGCATCACTCCAGGTTTGCTGTATCCCTTGGACCTTCTTATTGACGTTGAAACACAAAAATTGCGTCGGAATTAAATACAAAATGCACAATGCCGACTTAAGTACAAGAAGACTGACTCTTCTTACAGACTATGTTTTGAACCATTCCTGTGACACTAGTTATAGATTCCGATGCTTCACTTCAGGTTTACTGTATCCCTCTGACCTTCTTATTGACGATGAAACACAGAAATTGCATCAGAATTAAATACAAAAGGCACAATGCCGAATTAAGTACAAGAAGACTGACTCTTGTTACTGTCTATGCTTTGAACCGTTCCTGTGACACTAGTTATAGACTCCGATGCTTCACTCCAGGTTTACTGTATCCCTTGGACTTTCTTATTGACGATGAAACACAGAAATTGCATCGGAATTAAATACAAAAGGCACAATGCCGACTTAAGTAAAAGTAGTCTGACTCTTCTTACTGTCTATGTTTGAACCATTCCTGTGACAATAGTTATAGATTCCGATGCTCCACTTCAGGTTTCCTGTATCCCTCTGACCTTCTTATTGACGATGAAACACAGAAATTGCATCGGACTTAAATACAAAAGGCACAATGCCAACTTAAGTACAAGAAGACTGACTCTTCTTACTGACTATGCTTTGAACCATTCCTGTGGCACTAGTTATAGATTGCGATGCTTCACTTCAGGTTTACTGTATCCCTCTGACCTTCTTATGGACGATGAAACACAGAAATTGCATCCGAATTAAATACAAAAGGCACAATTTCGACTGAAGTACATGAAGACCGACTCTTCATACTGACTATGTTTTGAACGATTAATGTGACGCTAGTTATGGATTCCGATGCTTCACTTGAGGTTTACTGTATCCTTTGGACCTTCTTTTTGACGATGAGACACACATATTGCATCGGAATTCAATACAAAAGGCACAATGCCGACTTCATGACAAGAAGACTGACTCTTCTTACAGACTATGTTTGAACCATTCCTGTGACACTAGCTATAGATTCTTATGCTTCACTTCAGGTTTACTGTATCCCTCTGACCTTCATAATGACGATGAAACACAGAAATTGCATCGGAATTAAATACAAAAGGCACAATGCCGACTTAAGTACAAGAAGACTGTCTTTTCTTACTGTCTATGTTTTGAACCATTCCATTGACAACAGTTATAGACTCCGATGCTTCACTCCAGGTTTACTGTATCCCTTGGACTTTCTTATTGACGATGAAACACAGCAATGGCATCGGAATTAAATAGAAAAGGCACAATGAATACTTAAGTACAAGAAGACTGACTCTTCTTACTGACTATGTTTTGAACCATTCCTGTGACACTAGTTGTAGATTCCGATGCTTCACTCCAGGTTTACTGTATCCCTTGCACCTTCTTATTGACGATGAAACACAGAAATTGCATCGGAATTAAATTGAAAAGCACAATGGCGACTTAAGTAAAAGAAGACTGACTCTTCTTACTGACTATGTTTTGAACCATTCCTGTGACACTAGTTATAGATTCCGATGCTTCACTTCAGGTTTACTGTATACCGTGGACCTTCTTATTGACGATTAAACACAGAAATTGCATCGGAATTTAATACAAAATGCACAATGCCGACATAAGTACATGAAGACTGACTCTTCTACTGTCTATGTTTTGAACCATTCCTGTGACACTTGTTTTGGATTCCGAAGCTGCACTTCAGGTTTACTGTATCCCTCTGACCTTCTTATTGACGAAGAAACACAGAAATTGCCTCGGAATTAAACAGAAAAGTCACGATGGCGACTTAAGTACAAGAAGACTGACTCTTCTTACTGACTATGTTTTTAACCTTTCCTGTGACACTAGCTATAGATTCCGATGCTTCACTTCAGGTTTATTGTATCCCTCTGACCTTCTTATTGACGATGAAACACAGAAATTGCATCGGAATTAAATAGAAAAGGCACAATGCCGATTAAGTACAAGAAGACGGACTCTTCCTTCTGTCTATGTTTTGAACCATTCCTGTGACACAAGTTATAGATTCCGATGCTTCACTTCAGGTTTACTGTATCCCTTGGACCTTCTTATTGACGATGAAACACAAAAATTGCATCGGAATGAAGTAGAAAAGGCACAATGCCGACTTAAGTACAAGAATACTGACTCCTCTTACTGTCTATGTTTTGAACCGTCCCTGTGACACTCGTTACAGATTCCGACGATTCCCTTCAGGTTTACTGTATCCCTTGGACTCTCTTATTGACGATGAAACACAGAAATTGCATCGGAATTAAATAGAAAATGCACAATGAAGACTTATGTAAAAGAAGACTGACTCTTCTAACTGACTATGTTTTGAACATTTCCTGTGACACTAGCTATAGATTCCGATGCTTCACTTCAGGTTTATTGTATCCCTCTGACCTTCTTATTGACGATGAAACACAGAAATTGCATCGGAATTAAATAGAAAAGGCACAATGTCGACTTAAGTACAAGAAGACTGCCTCTACTTACAGACTATGTTTTGAACCATTCCTGTGACACTATTTATAGATTCCGATGCTTCACTTCACGTTTACTGTATCCCTTGGACCTTCTTATTGACGATGAACCACAGAAATTGCATCGGAATTAAATAGAAAAGGCACAATGCCGACTTAAGTACAAGAAAACTGACTCATCTTACTATCTATGTTTTGAACCGTCCCTGTGACACTAGTTATAGACTCCGATGCTTCAATCCTTGTTTACTGTATCCCTTGGACCTTCTTATTGACGATGAAACACAGAAATTGCATCGGAATTAAATACAAAAAGCACAATGCCGACTTAAGTACAAGAAGACTGACTCTTTTTACTGACTATGATTTTAGCCATTCCTGTGATACTAGTTATGGATTCCGATGCTTCACTTCAGGTTTACTGTATCCCTCTGACCTTCTTATTGACGATGAAAGACAGAAAAATTGCATTAGAATTAAATACAAAAGGCACAATGCCGAATTAAGTACAAGAAGATTGACTCTTCTTACTGACTATGTTTTGAACCATCCCTGGGACACTAGTTATAGAATCCGATGCTTCACTCCAGGTTTACTGTATCCCTTGGACCATCTTATTGACGATGATACACAGAAATTGCATCGGAATTAAATACAATAGGCACAATGCCGACTTAAGTACAAGAAGACGGACTCTTCTTACTGTCTATATTTTGAACCATTCCAGTGACACTAGTTGTAGATTCCGATGCTTCACTTCAGGTTTACTGTATTCCCAGGACCTTCTTATTGTTTATAAAACACAGAAATTGCATCGGAATTAAATACAAAATGCACAATGCCGACATAAGTACAAGAAGACTGACTCTTCTTACTGTCTACGTTTTGAACCATTACTGTGACACTAGTTATAGATTCCGATGCTTCACTCCAGGTTTACTGTATCCCTTGGCCCTTCTTATTGACGACGAAACACAGAAATTGCATCGGAATTAAATACAAGTGGCGCAATGCTGACTTAAGGACAAAGAGACTGACACTTCTTACTGACTATGTTTTGAACCATTCGTGTGACACTAGTTATAGATTCCGATGCTTCAGTTTAGGTTTGCTGTATCCCCCTAGCCTTCCTATTGACGATGAAACACAGAAATTGCATCGGAATTAAATACAAAGGGCACAATGCCGACATAAGTACAAGAAGACTGACTCCTCTTACTGTCTATGTTTGAACCCATCCAGTGACACTAGTTATAGATTCCGATGCTTCATTTCATGATTACTGCATCCTTCTGACCATCCTATTGACGATGAAACACAGAAATTGCATCGGAAAGAAATAGAAAAGGCACAATGCCGACTTAAGTACAAGAAGACTGACTCATCCTTCTGTCTATGTTTTGAACCATTCCTGTGACAGTAGTTTTGGATTCCGATGCTTCACTTCAGGTTTACTGTATCTCTCTGACCTTCTTATTGACGATGAAACACAGAAATGGCATCGGAATTAAATACAAAAGACACGATGCCGACTTAAGTACAAGAAGACTGACTCTTCCAACTGTCTATGTTTTGAACCATTCCTGTTACACTAGTTATAGATTCCGATGCTTCACTTCAGGTTTACTGTATCCCTCTGACCGTCTTATTGACGATGAAACACAGAAATTGCATCGGAATTAAATGCAAGAGACACAATGCCGACTTAAGTACAAGAAGACTGACTCTTTTTACTGACTATGTTTTGAACCATTCCTGTGACACTAGTTATAGATTCCGATGCTTCACTCCAGGTTTACTGTATCCCTTGCACCTTCTTATTGACGATGAAACACAGAAATTGCATCGGAATTAAATTGAAAAGCAAAATGCCGACTTAAGTAAAAGAAGACTGACTCTTCTTACTGACTATGTTTTGAACCATTTCTGCGACATTAGTTATAGATTCCGATGCTTCACTTCAGGTTTACTGTATACCATGGACCTTCTTATTGACGATTAAACACAGAAATTGCATCGGAATTAAATTCAAAAGGCACAATGCCGACTTAAGTACATGAAGACTGACTCTTCTACTGTCAATGTTTTGAACCATTCCTGTGACACTAGTTTTGGATTCCGAAGCTTCACTTCAGGTTTACTGTATCCCTCTGACCTTCTTATTGACGAAGAAACACAGAAATTGCCTCGGAATTATACAGAAATGGCACAATGGCGACTTAAGTACAAGAAGACTGACTCTTCTTACTGTCTATGTTTTGAACCATTCCTGTGATACTAGTTATAGATTCCGATGCTTCACTCCAGGTTTACTGTATCCCTTGTACCTTCTTATTGACGATGAAACACAGAAATTGCATCGGAATTAAATAGAAATGGCACAATGAAGACTAAGTACAAGAAGACTGACTCTTGTTAATGACTATGATTTGAACCATTCCTGTGACACTAGTCATAGATTCCGATGCTTCATTTCAGGTTTACTATGTCCCTTGGACCTTCTTATTGATGATGCAAAACAGAAATTGCATCGGAATTAAATACAAAACGCAAAATGCCGACTTAATTACACAAAGACTGACTCATCTTACTGTCTATTTTTTGAACCATTCCTGTGAGACTAGTTATAGATTCCGATGGTACACTCCATGTTTACTGTATCCCTTGGACCTTCTTATTGACGATGAAACACAGAAATTACATCGGAATTAAATAAAAAAGGCACAATGCCGACTTAAGGACAAGAAGTCTGACTCTTCTTACTGTCTATGACTTGAACCAATCCTGTGACACTAGTTGTAGATTCCGATGCTTCACTTCAGGTTTACTGTATCCCTTGGACCTTGTTATTGACGATGAAACACAGAAATTGCATCAGAATTAAATAGAAAATGCACAATGATGACTTAAGTACAAGAAGACCGACTCTTCTTACTGACTATGTTTTGAACCATTCCTGTGACACTAGTTATAGATTCCGACGATTCCCTTCAGGTTTACTGTATCCTTGGACTCTCTTATTGACGATGAAACACAGAAATGGCATCGGAATTAAATACAAACGGCACAATAACGACTTAAGTACAAGAAGACTGACTCTTCTTACTGACTATGTTTTGAACCATCCCTGTGACACTAGTCATAGATTACGATGCTTCACTTCAGGATTACTGTATCCCTCTGACCTTCTTATTGACGATGAAACACAGAAATTGCACCGGAATTAAATACAAAAGGCACAATGCCGACTTAAGTACAAGAAGACTAACTCTTCTTACTTCCTATGTTTTGAACCATCCCTGGGACACTACTTATATATTCCGATGCTTCACCCCAGGTTTACTGTATCCCTTGGACCTTTTTATTGACGATGAAACACAAAAATTGCATCGGAATTAAATAGAAAAGGCACAATGCCGACTTAAGTTCAAGAATACTGACTCATCTTACTGTCTATGTTTTGAACCGTCCCATTAGACACTAGTTAAAGATTTCGATGCTTCACTCCAGGTTTACTGTATCCCTTTTACCTTCTTATTGACGATGAAACACAAAAATTGCATCGGAATTAAATACAAAAAGCACTATGCCGACTTAAGTACAAGAAGACTGTTTCTTCTTACTGACTATGTTTTGACCCATTCCTGCAACACTAGTTATAGATTCCAATGCTTCACTTCAGGTTTACTGTATCCCTCTGACCTTCTTATTGACGATGAAACACAGAAATTACATCAGAGTTAAATACAAAAGGCACAATGCCGAATTAAGTACAAGAAGACTGACTCTTGTTACTGACTATGTTTTGAACCATTCCTGTGACACTAGTAATAGATTCAGATGCTTCACTTCAGGATTACTGTATCCCTCTGACCTTCTTATTGACGATGAAACACAGAAATTGCACCGGAATTAAATACAAAAGGCACAATGCCGACTTAAGTACAAGAAGACCTACTCTTCTTACTGTCTAAGTTTTGAACAATCCCTGGGACACTAGTTATAGATTCCGAAGCATCACCCCAGGTTTACTGTATCCCTTGGACCTTCTTATTGACGATGAAACACAGAAATTGTATTGGAATTAAATAGAAAAGGCGCAATGCCGACATAAGTACAAGCATACAGATTCATCTTACTGTCTATGTTTGAACCGTCCCTGTGACACTAGTTATAGATTTCGATGCTTCACTCCAGGTTTGCTGTATCCCTTGGACTTTCGTATTGACGTTGAAACACAAAAATTGCATCGGAATTAAATACAAAATGCACAATGCCGACTTAAGTACAAGAAGACTGACTCTTCTTACTGACTATGTTTTGAACCATTCCTGTGACACTAGTTATTGATTCCGATGCTTCACTTCAGGTTTACTGTATCCCTCTGACCTTCTTATTGACGATGAAACACAGAAATTGCATCAGAATTAAATACAAAAGGCTCAATGCCGAATTAAGTACAAGAAGACTAACTCTTGTTACTGTCTACCCTTTGAACCATTCGTGTGACACTAATTATAGACTCCGATGCTTCACTCCAGGTTTACAGTATCCCTTGGACCTTCTTATTGACGATGAAACACAGAAATTGCATCGGAATTAAATACAAAAGGCACAATGCCGACTTAAGTAAAAGTAGTCTGACTCTTCTCACTGTCTATGTTTGAACCATTCATGTGACAATAGTTATAGATTCCGATGATCCACTTCAGGTTTCCTGTATCCCCCTGACCTTCTTATTGACGATGAAACACAGAAATTGCATCGGAATTAAATACAAAAGGCACAATGCCAACTTAAGTACAAGAAGACTGACTCTTCTTACTGACTATGCTTTGAACCATTCCTGTGGCACTAGTTATAGATTGCGATGCTTCACTTCAGGTTTACTGTATCCCTCTTACCTTCTTATGGACGATGAAACACAGAAATTCCATCGGAATTATATACAAAAGGCACAATTTCGACTTAAGTACATGAAGATCAACTCTTCATACTGACTATGTTTTGAACCATTAATGTGACGATAGTTATGGATTCCGATGCTTCACTTGAGGTTTACTGTATCCTTTGGACCTTCTTATTGATGATGAAACACAGATATTGCATCGGAATTCAATACAAAAGGCACAATGCCGACTTCAGGACAAGAAGACTGACTCTTCTTACAGACTATGTTTGAACCATTCCTGTGACACTAGCTATAGATTCCGATGCTTCACTTCAGGTTTACTGTATCCCTCTGACCTTCGTAATGACGATGAAACTTAGAAATTGCATCGGAATTAAATACAAAAGGCACAATGCCGAATTAAGTACAAGAAGACTGACTCTTCTTACAGTCTATTTTTGAACCAGTCGTGTGACACTAGCTATAATTTCCGATGCATCACTTCAGGTTTACTGTATCCCTCTGACCTTCTTATTGACGATGAAACACAGAAATTGCATCGGAATTAAATACAAAAGGCACATTGCCGATTTAAGTACAAGAAGACTGACCCTTATTACTGTCTATGTTTGAACAATTAGTGTGACAATTGTTATAGATTCCGATGCTTCACTTCAGGTTTCCTGTATCCCTCTGACCGTGTTATTGACGATGAAACACAGAAATTGCATCGGAATTAAATACAAAAAGCACAATGCCAACTGAAGTACAAGAAGACTGACTCTTATTACTGATTATGCTTTGAACCATTTCTGTGGCACTAGTTATGGATTGCGATGCTTCACTTCAGGTTTACTGTATCCCTCTGACCTTCTTATGGACGATGAAACACAGAAATTGAATCGGAATTAAATACAAAGGGCACAATTTCGACTTACGTACATGAAGACCGGCTCTTCATACTGACTATGTTTTGAACAATTAATGTGACACTAGTTATGGATTCCGATGCTTCACTTGAGGTTTACTGTATCCTTTGGACCTTCTTATTGACGATGAAACACAGATATTGCATCGGAATTCAATACAAAAGGCACAATGCCGACTTCAGGACAAGAAGACTGACTCTTCTTACAGACTATGTTTGAACCATTCCATTGACACTAGTTATAGATTCCGATGTTTCACTCCAGGTTTACTGTATCCCTTGGTCCTTCTTATTGACGATGAAACACAGCAATGGCATCGGAATTAAATAGAAAAGGCACATTGAAGACTTAAGTACAAGAAGACTGACTCTTCTTACTGACTATGTTTTGAACCATTCCTGTGACACTAGTAATAGATTCCGATGCTTCACTCCAGGTTTACTGTATCCCTTGCACCTTCTTATTGACGATGAAACACCGAAATTGCATCGGAATTAAATTGAAAAGCACGATGCCGACTTAAGTACATGAAGACTGACTCTTCTACTCTCTATGATTTGAACCATTCCTGTGACACTAGTTTTGGATTCCGAAGCTTCACTTCAGGTTTACTGTATCCCTCTGACCTTCTTATTGACGATGAAACACAGAAATTGCGTCGGAATTAAATAGAAATGGCACAATGAAGACGTAAGTACAAGAAGACTGACTGTTCTTACTGACTATGATTCGAACCATTCCTGTGACACTAGTTATAGATTCCGATGCTTCACTCCAGGTTTACTGTATCCCTTGGACCTTCTTATTGACAATGAAACACAGAAATTGCATCGGAATTATATAGAAATGGCACAATGAAGACTTAAGTACAAGAAGACTGACTCTTCTTAATGACTATGATTTGAACCATTCCTGTGACACTAGTCATAGATTCCGATGCTTCACTTCAGGTTAACTGTGTCCCTTGGACCTTCTTATTGATGATGCAACACAGAAATTGCATCGGAATTAAATAGAAAAGGTACAATGCCGACTTAAGTACAAGAAGACTGACTCTTCTTACTGAAACATTCCTGTGACACTAGTTATAGTTTCCGATGCTCACATCGGGTTTACTGTTTCTCTTGGATAATCTTATTGACGATGAAACACAGAAATTGCATCGGAATTAAATACAAAATGCACAATGCCGACTTAAGTACAAGAAGACTGACTCTTCTTACTGTCTATGTTTTGAACCAATACTGTGACACTAGTTATAGATTCCGATGCTTCACTCCAGGTTTACTGTATCCCTTGGACCTTCTTATTGAGGATGAAACACAGAAATTGCATCGGAATTAAATACAAGAGGCACAATACCGACTTAAGGACAAGAAGACTGACTCTTCTTACTGACTATGTTTTGAACCATTCCTGTGACACTAGTTATAGATTCCGATGCTTCACTTTAGGTTTGCTGTATCCCCCTAGCCCTCCTATTGACGATGAAACACAGAAATTGAATCGGAATTAAATACAAAGGGCACAATGCCGACTTAAGTACAAGAAGACTGACTCTTCTTACTGTCTATGTTTGAACCCAACCTGTGACAGTAGTCTTAGATTCCGATGCTTCACTCCAGCTTTACTGTATCCCTTGGGCCTTCTTATTGACGATGAAACACAGAAATTGCATCGGAATTAAATAGAAAAGGCACAATGAAGACTTAAATAAGAGAAGACTGACTCTTCTTACTGAATAAGTTTGGAAACATTCCTGTGACACTAGTTATGGATTCCGATGCTTCACTTCAGGTTCACTGTATCCCTTGGACCTTCTAATTGACAAAGAAACACAGAAATTGCATCGGTATTAAATACAAAAGGCAAAATGCCGACTTAAGTACACGAAGACTGACTCTTCTTACTGTCTATGTTTTGAACCATTCCTGTGACACTAGTTATAGATTCCGATGCTTAACTTCAGGATTACTGTATCCCTCTGACCTTCTTAGTGACGATGAAACACAGATATTGCATCGGAATTCAATACGAAAGGCACAATGCCGACTTCAGGACAAGAAGACTGACTCTTCTTACAGACTATGTTTGAACCATTCCTGTGACACTAGCTATAGATTCCGATGCTTCACTTCAGGTTTACTGTATCCCTCTGACCTTCTTAATGACGATGAAACACAGAAGTTGCATCGGAATTAAATAAAAAAGGAACAATGCCGACTTAAGTACAAGAAGGCTGACTCTTCTTACCAACTATGTTTTGAACCATTCCTGTGACACTAGTTATGGATTCCGATGCTTCACTTCAGGTTTACTCTATCCCTCTGATCTTCTTATTGACGATGAAACACAGAAATTGCATCGGAATTAAATACAAAAGGCACAATGCCGAATTAAGAACAAGAAGACTGACTCTTCTTACTATCTATTTTTGAACCAGACCTGTGACACTAGTTATAGACTCTGATGCTTCACTCCAGGTTTACTGTATCCTTTGGACCTTCTTATTGACGATGAAACACAGAAATTGCATCGGAATTAAATACAAATGGCACAATGCCGACTTAAGTAAAAGAAGTCTGACTCTTGTTACTGTCTATGATTTGAACCATTCCTGTGACACTAGTTACAGATTCCGATGCTTCACTCCAGGTTTACTGTATCCCTTGGACCTTCTTATTGACGATGAAACACAGAAATTGTATCAGAATCAAATAGAAAATGCACAATGATGACATAAGTACAAGAAGACTGACTATTCTTACTGACTACGTTTTGAACCATACCTGTGACACTAGTTATAGATTCCGATGCTTCACTTCAGGATTACTGTATCCCTCTGACCTTCGTATTGACGATGAAACCCTGAAATTGCATCGGAATTAAATACAAAAGGCACAATGCCGACTTAAGTACAAGAACACCTTCTCTTCTTACTGTCTATGTTTTGAACCATTCCTGTGACACTAGTTATAATTTCCGTTGGTTCACTTCAGGTTTACTGTATCCCTTGGACCTTCTAATTGACGATGAAACACAGACATTGCATCGGAATCAAATAGAAAAGGCACAATGAAGACTTAAGTACAAGAAGACTGACTCTTCTTACTGACTATGTTTTGAAAAATTCCTGTGACACTAGTTATAGATTCCGATGGTTCACTTCAGGTTTACTGTATCCCTTGGACCTTCTTATTGACGATGAAACACAGAAATTGCATCAGAATTAAATACAAAATGCAAAATGCCGACTTAAGTACACGAAGACTGACTCTTATTACTGTCTATGGTTTGAACCATTCCTGTGACACTAGTTATAGATTCCGATGCCTCACTCCAGGTTTACTCTATCCCTTGGACCTTCTTATTGACGATGAAACACAGAAATTGCATCGGAATTAAATAGAAAAGGCACAATGCCGACTTAAGTACAAGAAGACTGACTCTTCTTACTGACTATGTTTTGAACCATTCCTGTGACACTAGTTATAGATTCCGATGCTTCACTTCAGGTTTACTGTATACCCTGGACCTTTCTTATTGACGATGAAATACAGAAATTGCATCGGAATGATATACAAAAGGCACAATGCCGACTTAAGGACAAGAAGACTGACTGTTCTTACTGACTATGTTTTGAACCAATCCTGTGACACTAGTTATAGATTCCGATGCTTCACTTCAGGTTTATTGTATCCCTCTGACCTTCTTATTGACGATGAAACACAGAAATTGCATCGGAATTAAATAGAAAATGCACAATGTCGACTTAAGTACAAGAAGACTGACTCTTCTTACTGTCTATGTTTTGAACCATTCCTGTGTCACTAGTTATAGATTCCGATGCTTCACTCCAGGTTTACTGTATCCCTTGGACCCTCTTATTGACGATGAAACACAGAAATTGCATCGGAATTAAATAGAAAAGGCACAATGCCGACATAAGTAAAAGAAGACTGACTCTTCTTACTGACTATGTTTTGAACCATTCCTGTGACACTAGTTATAGATTCCGATGCTTCACTTCAGGTTTACTGTATACCTTGGACCTTCGTATTGACGATGAAACACAGAAATTGCATCGGAATTAAATACAAAAGGTACAATTCCGACTTAAGTACAAGAAGACTGACTCTTCTACTGTCTATGTTTGAACCATTCCTGTGACACTAGTTTTGGATTCCGATGCTTCACTTCAGGTTTACTGTATCCCTCTGACCTTATTGCCGATGAAACACAGAAATTGCATCGGAATTAAATACAAAAGGCCCAATGCCGACTTAAGTACAAGAAGACTGACTCTTCTTACTGACTATGTTTTGAACCGTTCCTGTGACACTAGTTATGGATTCCGATGCTTCACTTCAGGTTTACTGTATCCCTCTAATCTCCTTATTGACGATGAAACACAGAATTTGCATCGGAATTAAATACAAAAGGCACAATGCCGAATTAAGTACAAGAAGACTGACTCTTCTTACTGTCTATTTTTGAACCAGTCCTGTGACACTAGTTATAGACTCCGATGCTTCACTCCAGGTTTGCTGCATCCTTTGGACCTTCTTATTGACGATGAAACACAGAAATTGCATCGGAATTAAATACAAATGGCACAATGCCGACTTAAGTAAAAGAAGTCTGACTCTTGTTACTGTCTATGATTTGAACCATTCCTGTGACACTAGTTACAGATTCCGATGCTTCACTCCAGGTTTACTGTATCCCTTGGACCTTCTTATTGACGATGAAACACAGAAATTGCATCAGAATTAAATAGAAAATGCACAATGATGACCTAAGGACAAGAAGACTGACTATTCTTACTGACTACGTTTTGAACCATACCTGTAACACTAGTTATAGATTCCGATGCTTCACTTCAGGATTACTGTATCCCTCTGACCTTCTTATTGACGATGAAACACAGAAATTGCATCGGAATTAAATACAAAAGGCACAATGCCGACTTAAGTACAAGAATACTGACTCTTCTTACTGTCTATGTTTTGAACCATTCCTGTGACACTAGTTATAGATTCCGATGGTTCACTTAAGGTTTACTGTACCCCTTGGACCTTCTTATTGACGATGAAACACAGAAATTGCATCGGAATCAAATAGAAAAAGCACAATGAAAACTTAAGTACAAGAAGACTGACTCTTCTTACTGACTATGTTTTGAAAAATTCCTGTGACACTAGTTATAGATTCCGATGCTTCACTTCAGGTTTACTGTATCCCTTGGACCTTCTTATTGACGATGAAACACAGAAATTGCATCGGAATTAAATACAAAAGACAAAATGCGACATAAGTACATGAAGACTGACTCTTCTTACAGTCTATGTTTTGAACCATTCCTGTGACACTAGTTATAGATTTCGATGCTACAGTCCAGGTCTACTGTATCACTTGGACCTTGTTACTGACGATGAAACACAGAAATTGCATCGGAATTAAATACGAAAGGCACAATGCCGACTTAAGTACACGAAGACTGACTCTTATTACTGTCTATGGTTTGAACCATTCCTGTGACATTAGTTATAGATTCCGATGCCTCACTCCAGGTTTACTGTATCCCTTGGACCTTCTTATTGACGATGAAACACAGAAATTGCATCGGTATTAAATAGAAAAGGCACAATGCCGACTTAAGTACAAGAAGACTGACTCTTCTTACTGACTATGTTTTGAACCATTCCTGTGACACTAGTTATAGATTCCGATGCTTCACTTCAGGACTACTGTATCCCACTGACCTTCTTATTGACGATGAAACACAGAAATTGCATCGGAATTAAATACAAAAGGCAAAATGCCGACTTAAGTACACGAAGACTGACTCTTCTCACTGTCTAAGTTTTCAACCATTCCTGTGACACTAGTTATGTATTCCGATGCTTCACTCCAGGTTTACTGTATCCCTTGGACCTTCTTATTGACGATGAAACACAGAAATTGCATCGGAATTAAATAGAAAAGGCACATGAAGACTTATGTACAAGAAGACTGACTCTTCTAACTGACTATGTTTTGAACCATTCCTGTGACACTAGTTATAGATTCCGATGCTTAACTTCAGGATTACTGTATCCCTCTGACCTTCTTAGTGACGATGAAACACAGATATTGCATCGGAATTCAATACGAAAGGCACAATGCCGACTTCAGGACAAGAAGACTGACTCTTCTTACAGACTATGTTTGAACCATTCCTGTGACACTAGCTATAGATTCCGATGCTTCACTTCAGGTTTACTGTATCCCTCTGACCTTCTTAATGACGATGAAACACAGAAGTTGCATCGGAATTAAATAAAAAAGGAACAATGCCGACTTAAGTACAAGAAGGCTGACTCTTCTTACCAACTATGTTTTGAACCATTCCTGTGACACTAGTTATGGATTCCGATGCTTCACTTCAGGTTTACTCTATCCCTCTGATCTTCTTATTGACGATGAAACACAGAAATTGCATCGGAATTAAATACAAAAGGCACAATGCCGAATTAAGAACAAGAAGACTGACTCTTCTTACTCTCTATTTTTGAACCAGACCTGTGACACTAGTTATAGACTCCGATGCTTCACTCCAGGTTTACTGTATCCTTTGGACCTTCTTATTGACGATGAAACACAGAAATTGCATCGGAATTAAATACAAATGGCACAATGCCGACTTAAGTAAAAGAAGTCTGACTCTTGTTACTGTCTATGATTTGAACCATTCCTGTGACACTAGTTACAGATTCCGATGCTTCACTCCAGGTTTACTGTATCCCTTGGACCTTCTTATTGACGATGAAACACAGAAATTGTATCAGAATTAAATAGAAAATGCACAATGATGACATAAGTACAAGAAGACTGACTATTCTTACTGACTACGTTTTGAACCATACCTGTGACACTAGTTATAGATTCCGATGCTTCACTTCAGGATTACTGTATCCCTCTGACCTTCGTATTGACGATGAAACCCTGAAATTGCATCGGAATTAAATACAAAAGGCACAATGCCGACTTAAGTACAAGAACACCTTCTCTTCTTACTGTCTATGTTTTGAACCATTCCTGTGACACTAGTTATAATTTCCGTTGGTTCACTTCAGGTTTACTGTATCCCTTGGACCTTCTAATTGACGATGAAACACAGACATTGCATCGGAATCAAATAGAAAAGGCACAATGAAGACTTAAGTACAAGAAGACTGACTCTTCTTACTGACTATGTTTTGAAAAATTCCTGTGACACTAGTTATAGATTCCGATGGTTCACTTCAGGTTTACTGTATCCCTTGGACCTTCTTATTGACGATGAAACACAGAAATTGCATCAGAATTAAATACAAAATGCAAAATGCCGACTTAAGTACACGAAGACTGACTCTTATTACTGTCTATGGTTTGAACCATTCCTGTGACACTAGTTATAGATTCCGATGCCTCACTCCAGGTTTACTCTATCCCTTGGACCTTCTTATTGACGATGAAACACAGAAATTGCATCGGAATTAAATAGAAAAGGCACAATGCCGACTTAAGTACAAGAAGACTGACTCTTCTTACTGACTATGTTTTGAACCATTCCTGTGACACTAGTTATAGATTCCGATGCTTCACTTCAGGTTTACTGTATACCCTGGACCTTTCTTATTGACGATGAAATACAGAAATTGCATCGGAATGATATACAAAAGGCACAATGCCGACTTAAGGACAAGAAGACTGACTGTTCTTACTGACTATGTTTTGAACCAATCCTGTGACACTAGTTATAGATTCCGATGCTTCACTTCAGGTTTATTGTATCCCTCTGACCTTCTTATTGACGATGAAACACAGAAATTGCATCGGAATTAAATAGAAAATGCACAATGTCGACTTAAGTACAAGAAGACTGACTCTTCTTACTGTCTATGTTTTGAACCATTCCTGTGTCACTAGTTATAGATTCCGATGCTTCACTCCAGGTTTACTGTATCCCTTGGACCCTCTTATTGACGATGAAACACAGAAATTGCATCGGAATTAAATAGAAAAGGCACAATGCCGACATAAGTAAAAGAAGACTGACTCTTCTTACTGACTATGTTTTGAACCATTCCTGTGACACTAGTTATAGATTCCGATGCTTCACTTCAGGTTTACTGTATACCTTGGACCTTCGTATTGACGATGAAACACAGAAATTGCATCGGAATTAAATACAAAAGGTACAATTCCGACTTAAGTACAAGAAGACTGACTCTTCTACTGTCTATGTTTGAACCATTCCTGTGACACTAGTTTTGGATTCCGATGCTTCACTTCAGGTTTACTGTATCCCTCTGACCTTATTGCCGATGAAGCACAGAAATTGCATCGGAATTAAATACAAAAGGCCCAATGCCGACTTAAGTACAAGAAGACTGACTCTTCTTACTGACTATGTTTTGAACCGTTCCTGTGACACTAGTTATGGATTCCGATGCTTCACTTCAGGTTTACTGTATCCCTCTAATCTTCTTATTGACGATGAAACACAGAATTTGCATCGGAATTAAATACAAAAGGCACAATGCCGAATTAAGTACAAGAAGACTGACTCTTCTTACTGTCTATTTTTGAACCAGTCCTGTGACACTAGTTATAGACTCCGATGCTTCACTCCAGGTTTGCTGCATCCTTTGGACCTTCTTATTGACGATGAAACACAGAAATTGCATCGGAATTAAATACAAATGGCACAATGCCGACTTAAGTAAAAGAAGTCTGACTCTTGTTACTGTCTATGATTTGAACCATTCCTGTGACACTAGTTACAGATTCCGATGCTTCACTCCAGGTTTACTGTATCCCTTGGACCTTCTTATTGACGATGAAACACAGAAATTGCATCAGAATATAATAGAAAATGCACAATGATGACCTAAGGACAAGAAGACTGACTATTCTTACTGACTACGTTTTGAACCATACCTGTAACACTAGTTATAGATTCCGATGCTTCACTTCAGGATTACTGTATCCCTCTGACCTTCTTATTGACGATGAAACACAGAAATTGCATCGGAATTAAATACAAAAGGCACAATGCCGACTTAAGTACAAGAATACTGACTCTTCTTACTGTCTATGTTTTGAACCATTCCTGTGACACTAGTTATAGATTCCGATGGTTCACTTAAGGTTTACTGTATCCCTTGGACCTTCTTATTGACGATGAAACACAGAAATTGCATCGGAATCAAATAGAAAAAGCACAATGAAAACTTAAGTACAAGAAGACTGACTCTTCTTACTGACTATGTTTTGAAAAATTCCTGTGACACTAGTTATAGATTCCGATGCTTCACTTCAGGTTTACTGTATCCCTTGGACCTTCTTATTGACGATGAAACACAGAAATTGCATCGGAATTAAATACAAAAGACAAAATGCGACATAAGTACATGAAGACTGACTCTTCTTACAGTCTATGTTTTGAACCATTCCTGTGACACTAGTTATAGATTTCGATGCTACAGTCCAGGTCTACTGTATCACTTGGACCTTGTTACTGACGATGAAACACAGAAATTGCATCGGAATTAAATACGAAAGGCACAATGCCGACTTAAGTACACGAAGACTGACTCTTATTACTGTCTATGGTTTGAACCATTCCTGTGACATTAGTTATAGATTCCGATGCCTCACTCCAGGTTTACTGTATCCCTTGGACCTTCTTATTGACGATGAAACACAGAAATTGCATCGGAATTAAATAGAAAAGGCACAATGCCGACTTAAGTACAAGAAGACTGACTCTTCTTACTGACTATGTTTTGAACCATTCCTGTGACACTAGTTATAGATTCCGATGCTTCACTTCAGGACTACTGTATCCCACTGACCTTCTTATTGACGATGAAACACAGAAATTGCATCGGAATTAAATACAAAAGGCAAAATGCCGACTTAAGTACACGAAGACTGACTCTTCTCACTGTCTAAGTTTTCAACCATTCCTGTGACACTAGTTATGTATTCCGATGCTTCACTCCAGGTTTACTGTATCCCTTGGACCTTCTTATTGACGATGAAACACAGAAATTGCATCTTAATTAAATAGAAAAGGCACATGAAGACTTATGTACAAGAAGACTGACTCTTCTAACTGACTATGTTTTGAACCTTTCCTGTGACACTAGTTATAGATTCCGATGCTTCCCTACAGGTTTATTGTATCCCTCTGACCTTCTTATTGACGATGAAACACAGAAATTGCATCGGAATTAAATAGAAAAGCCACAATGTCGACTTACGTACAAGAAGACTGACTCTTCTTACTGTCTATGTTTTGAACCATTCCTGTGTCACTAGTTATAGATTCCGATGCTTCACTCCAGGTTTACTGTATCCCTTGGACCTTCTTATTGACGATGAAACACAGAAATTGCATCGGAATTAAATAGAAAAGGCACAATGCCGACATAAGTAAAAGAAGACTGACTCTTCTTACTGACTATGTTTTGAACCATTCCTGTGACACTAGTTATAGATTCCGATGCTTCACTTCAGGTTTACTGTACACCTTGGACCTTCTTATTGACAATGAAACACAGAAATTGCATCGGAATTAAATACAAAAGGCACAATGCCGACTTAAGTACAAGAAGACTGACTCTTCTTACTGTCTATATTTTGAACCATTCCAGTGACACTAGGTGCAGATTCCGATGCTTCACTTCAGGTTTACTGTATTCCCAGGACCTTCTTATTGTTTATGAAACACTGAAATTGCATCGGAATTAAATACAAAAGGCACAATGCCGACTTAGGTACAAGAAGACTGACTCATCTTACTGTCTATGTTTTGAACCATTATTGTGGCACTAGTTATAGATTCCGATGCTTCACTCAAGGTTTACTGTATCCCTTGGACCTTCTTATTGACGATGATACACAGAAATTGCATCGGAATTAAATACAAGAGGCACAATGCCGACTTAAGGACAAGAAGACTGACTCTTCTTACTGACTATGTTTTGAACCATTCCTGTGACACTAGTTATAGATTCCGTTTGCTGTATCCCCCTGGCCTTCGTATTGACGATGAAACACAGAAATTGCATCGGAATTAAATACAAAAGGCACAATGCCGACATAAGTACAAGAAGACTGACTCCTCTTACTGTCTATGTTTGAACCATTTCTGTGACACTAGTTATAGATTCCGATGCTTCATTTCAGGCATACTGTATCCCTCTGACCATCTTATTGCCGGTGATACACAGAAATTGCACCGGAATTAAATACGAAAGGCACAATGCCAACTTAAGTACAAGAAGACTGACTCTACTTACAGACTATGTTTTGAACCATTCCTGTGACACTAGTTGTAGATTCCGATGCTTCACTTCAGGTTTACTGTATCCTTTGGACCTTCTTATTGACGATGAATCACAGAAATTGCATCGGAATTCATACAGAAGGCACAATGCCGACTTAACTACAACAAGACTAACTCTTCTTACTGACGATGCTTTGAACCATTCCTGTGACACTAGTTATAGATTCCGAAGCTTAACTTCAGGATTACTGTATCCCTCTGACCTTCTTAGTGGCGATGAAACACAGAAATTGCATCGGAAATAAATACAAAAACACAATGCCGACTTAAGTACAAGAATACTGACACATCTTACTGTCTATGTTTTGAACCGTTCCTGTGACACTAGTCATCGATTCCGCTGCTTCACTCCAGGTTTACTGTATGCCTTGGACCTTCCTATTGACGATGAAACACAGAAATTGCATCGGAATTAAATACAAAGGGCTCAATGCCGAATTAAGTACAAGAAGACTGACTCTTCTTACTGTCTATTTTTGAACCAGTCCTGTGACACTAGTTATAGACTCCAATGCTTCACTCCAGGTTTACTGTATCCTTTGGACCTTCTTATTGACGATGAAACACAGAAATTGCATCGGAATTAAATACAAATGGCACAATGCCGACTTAAGTAAAAGAAGTCTGACTCTTGTTACTGTCTATGATTTGAACCATTCCTGTGACACTAGTTATAGATTCCGATGCTTCACTCCAGGTTTACTGTATCCCTTGGACCTTCTTATTGACGATGAAACACAGAAATTGCATTGGAATTAAATAGAAAAAGCACAATGAAGACTTAATTAAAAGAAGACAGACCCTTCTTACTGAATAAGTTTTGAACCATTCCTGTGACACTAGTTATAGATTCCGATGCTTCACTTCAGGTTCACTGTATCCCTTGGACCTTCTAATTGACGATGAAACACAGAAATTGCATCGGAATTAAATACAAATGGCAAAATGCCGACTTAAGTACAGGAAGACTGACTCTTCTTACTGTCTATGTTTTGAACCATTCCTGTGACACTAGTTATAGATTCCGATGCTTCACTCCAGGTTTACTGTATCCCTTGGACCTTCTTATTGACGATGAAACACAGAAATTGCATCGGAATTAGATAGAAAAGGCACAATGCCGTCTTAAGAACAAGAAGACTGACTCTTCTTACTGACTATGTTTTTAACCATTCCTGTGACTCTAGTTATAGATTCCGATGGTTCACTTCAGGTTTACTGTATCCCATGGACCTTCTTATTGACGATGAAACACAGAAATTGCATCGGAATTAAATAGAAAAGGCACAATGCCGACTTAAGTACAAGAAGATTGACTCTTCTTACTGACTATGCTTTGAACCATTTCTGTGACACTAGTTATAGATTCCGAAGCTTCACTCCAGGTTTACTGTATCCCTTGGACCTTCTTATTGACGATGAAACACAGAAATTGCATAGGAATTAATTAGAAAAGGCACAATGCCGAGTTAAGTAAAAGAAGACTGACTCTTCTTACTGACTATGTTTTGAACCATTCCTGTGACACTAGTTATAGATTCCGATGCTTCACTTCAGGTTTACTGTATCCCTCTGACCTTATTGCCGATGAAACACAGAAATTGCATCGGAATTAAATACAAAAGGCACAATGCCGACTTAAGGACAAGAAGACTGACTCTTCTTACTGACTATGTTTTGAACCATTCCTGTGACACTAGTTATAGATTCCGATGCTTCACTTCAGGTTTTCTGTTTCCCTTGGATAATATTATTGACGATGAAACACAGAAATTGCATCGGAATTAAATACAAAAGGCACAATGCCGACTTAAGTACAAGAAGACTGACTCTTTTTACTGTCTATATTTTGAACCATTCCAGTGACACTAGTTGCAGATTCCGATGCTTCACTTCAGGTTTACTGTATACCCAGGACCTTCTTTTTGTTTATGAAACACTGAAATTGCATCGGAATTAAATACAAAAGGCACAATGCCGACTTAAGTACAAGAAGACTGACTCTTCTTACTGTCTATGTTTGAACCATTATTGTGACACTAGTTATAGATTCCGATGCTTCACTCAAGGTTTACTGTATCCCTTGGACCTCCTTATTGACGATGAAACAGAGAAATTGCATCGGAATTAAATACAAGAGGCACAATGCCGACTTAAGGACAAGAAGACTGACTCTTCTTACTGCCTATGTTTTGAACCATTCCTGTGACACTAGTTATAGATTCCGATGCTTCACTATAGGTTTGCTGTATCCCCCTGGCCTTCTTATTGACGATGAAACACAGAAATTGCTTCGGAATTAAATACAAAAGGCACAATGCCGACTTAAGTACAAGAAGAGTGGCTCCTCTTACTGTCTATGTTTGAACCATTTCTGTGACACTAGTTATAGATTCCGATGCTTCATTTCAGGCTTACTGTATCCCTCTGACCATCTTATTGCCGGTGATACACAGAAATTGCACCGGAATTAAATACGAAAGGCACAATGCCAACTTAAGTACAAGAAGACTGACTCTTCTTACTGACTATGTTTTGAACCATTCCTGTGACTCTAGTTGTAGATTCCGATGCTTCACTTCAGGTTTACTGTATCCTTTGGACCTTCTTATTGACGATGAATCACAGAAATTGCATCGGAATTCATACAGAATCACAATGCCGACTTAACTACAACAAGACTGACTCTTCTTACTGACGATGCTTTGAACCATTCCTGTGACACTAGTTATAGATTCCGAAGCTTATCTTCAAAATTACTGTATCCCTCTGACCTTCTTAGTGGCGATGAAACACAGAAATTGCATCGGAAATAAATACAAAAACACAATGCCGGCTTAAGTACAAGAATATTGACACATCTTACTGTCTATGTTTTGAACCGTCCCTGTGACACTAGTTATCGATTCCGATGCTTCACTCCAGGTTTACTGTATGCCTTGGACCTTCTTATTGACGATGAAACACAGAAATTGCATCGGAATTAAATACAAAAGGCACAATGCCGACTTAAGTACAAGAAGACTGACTCTTCTTACTGACTATGTTTTGAACCATTCCTGTGACTCTAGTTATGGATTCCGATGCTTCACTTCAGGTTTACTGTATCCCTCTGACCTTCTTATTGACGATGAAACACAGAAATTGCATCGGAATTAAATACAAAAGGCTCAATGCCGAATGAAGTACAAGAAGAATGACTCTTCTTACTGTCTATTTTTGAACCAGTCCTGTGACACTAGTTATAGACTCCGATGCTTCACTCCAGGTTTACTGTATCCTTTGGACCATCTTATTGACGATGAAACACAGAAATTGCATCGGAATTAAATACAAATGGCACAATGCCGACTTAAGTAAAAGAAGTCTGACTCTTGTTACTGTCTATGATTTGAACCATTCCTGTGACACTAGTTATAGATTCCGATGCTTCACTCCAGGTTTACTGTATCCCTTGGACCTTCTTATTGACGATGAAACACAGAAATTGCATTGGAATTAAATAGAAAAGGCACAATGAAGACTTAATTAAAAGAAGACAGACTCTTCTTACTGAATAAGCTTTGAACCATTCCTGTGACAGTAGTTATAGATTCCGATGCTTCACTCCAGGTTTACTGTATCCCTTGGACCTTCTTATTGACGATGAAACACAGAAATTGCATCGGAATTAAATAGAAAAGGCACAATGCCGACTTAAGTACAAGAAGATTGACTCTTCTTACTGACTAGGTTTTGAACCATTCCTGTGACACTAGTTATAGATTCCGATGCTTCTCTTCAGGTTGACTGTATACCATGGACCTTTCGTATTAACGATGAAACACAGAAATTGCATCGGAATTAAATACAAAATGCACAATGCCGACTTAAGTACAAAAAGACTGACTCTTCTTACTGTCTATGTTTTGAACCATCCCTCTGACACTTGTTATAGATTCCGATGCTTCACTTCAGGTTTACTGTATCCCTTGGACCTTCTTATTGACGATGAAACACAGAAATAGCATCGGAATTAAATTGAAAAGGCACAATGCCGACTTAAGTACAAGAAGACTGACTCTTCTTACTGACTACGTTTTGAACCATTCCTGTGACACTAGTTATAGATTCCGATGCTTCACTTCAGGTATACTGTATACCTTGGACCTTTCGTATTGACGATGAAACACAGAAATTGCATCGGAATTAAATACAAAAGGCACAATGCCGACTTAAGTTCAAGAAGACTGACTCTTCCTACTGTCTATGATTTGAACCATTCCTGTGACACTAGTTTTGGATTCCGATGCTTCACTTGAGGTTTACTGTATCCCTTGGACCTTCTTATTGACGATGAAACACAGAAATTGCATCGGAATTAAATAGAAAAGGCACAATGCCGACTTAAGTACAAGAAGACTGACTCTTCTTACTGACTATGTTTTTAATCATTCCTGTGACTCTAGTTATAGATTCCGATGGTTCACTTCAGGTTTACTGTATCCCATGGACCTTCTCATTGACGATGAAACACAGAAATTGCATCGGAATGAAATAGAAAAGGCACAATGCCGACTTAAGTACAAGAAGATTGACTCTTCTTACTGACTATGCTTTGAACCATTTCTGTGACACTAGTTATAGATTCCGAAGCTTCACTCCAGGTTTACTGTATCCCTTGGACCTTCTTATTGACGATGAAACACAGAAATTGCATAGGAATTAAATAGAAAAGGCACAATGCCGACTTAAGTAAAAGAAGACTGACTCTTCTTACTGACTATGTTTTGAACCATTCCTGTGACACTAGTTATAGATTCCGATGCTTCACTTCAGGTTTACTGTATCCCTCTGACCTTATTGCCGATGAAACACAGAAATTGCATCGGAATTAAATACAAAAGGCACAATGCCGACTTAAGGACAAGAAGACTGACTCTTCTTACTGACTATGTTTTGAACCATTCCTGTGACACTAGTTATAGATTCCGATGTTTCACTTCAGGTTTTCTGTTTCCCTTGGATAATCTTATTGACGATGAAACACAGAAATTGCATCGGAATTAAATACAAAAGGCACAATGCCGACTTAAGTACAAGAAGACTGACTCTTCTTACTGTCTATATTTTGAACCATTCCAGTGACACTAGTTGCAGATTCCGATGCTTCACTTCAGGCTTACTGTATTCCCAGGACCTTCTTATTGTTTATGAAACACTGAAATTGCATAGGAATTAAATACAAAAGGCACAATGCCGACTTAAGTACAAGAAGACTGACTCTTCTTACTGTCTATGTTTTGAACCATTATTGTGACACCAGTTATAGATTCCGATGCTTCACTCAAGATTTACTGTATCCCTTGGACCTTCTTATTTACGATGAAACAGAGAAATTGCATCGGAATTAAATACAAGAGGCACAATGCCGACTTAAGGACAAGAAGACTGACTCTTCTTACTGACTATGTTTTGAACCATTCCTGTGACACTAGTTATAGATCCCGATGCTTCACTATAGGTTTGCTGTATCCCCCTGGCCTTCTTATTGACGATGAAACACAGAAATTGCATCGGAATTAAATACAAAAGGCACAATGCCGACTTAAGTACAAGAAGACTGGCTCCTCTTACTGTCTATGTTTGAACCATTTCTGTGACACTAGTTATAGATTCCGATGCTTCATTTCAGGCTTACTGTATCCCTCTGACCATCTTATTGCCGGTGATATACAGAAATTGCACCGGAATTAAATACGAAAGGCACAATGCCAACTTAAGTACAAGAAGACTGACTCTTCTTACTGACTATGTTTTGAACCATTCCTGTGACACTAGTTGTAGATTCCGATGCTTCACTTCAGGTTTACTGTATCCTTTGGACCTTCTTATTGACGATGAATCACAGAAATTGCATCGGAATTCATACAGAATCACAATGCCGACTTAACTACAACAAGACTGACTCTTCTTACTGACGATGCTTTGAACCATTCCTGTGACACTAGTTATAGATTCCGAAGCTTATCTTCAGGATTACTGTATCCCTCTAACCTTCTTAGTGGCGATGAAACACAGAAATTGCATCGGAAATAAATACAAAAACACAATGCCTACTTAAGTACAAGAATACTGACACATCTTACTGTCTATGTTTTGAACCGTCCCTGTGACACTAGTTATCGATTCCGATGCTTCACTCCAGGTTTACTGTATGCCTTGGACCTTCTTATTGACGATGAAACACAGAAATTGCATCGGAATTAAATACAAAAGGCACAATGCCGACTTAAGTACAAGAAGACTGACTCTTCTTACTGACTATGTTTTGAACCATTCCTGTGACACTAGTTATGGATTCCGATGCTTCACTTCAGGTTTACTGTATCCCTCTGACCTTCTTATTGACGATGAAACACAGAAATTGCATCGGAATTAAATACAAAAGGCTCAATGCCGAATGAAGTACAAGAAGACTGACTCTTCTTACTGTCTATTTTTGAACCAGTCCTGTGACACTAGTTATAGACTCCGATGACTCACTCCAGGTTTACTGTATCCTTTGGACCATCTTATTGACGATGAACCACAGAAATTGCATCGGAATTAAATACAAATGGCACAATGCCGACTTAAGTAAAAGAAGTCTGACTCTTGTTACTGTCTATGATTTGAACCATTCCTGTGACACTAGTTATAGATTCCGATGCTTCACTCCAGGTTTACTGCATCGCTTGGACCTTCTTATTGACGATGAAACACAGATATTGCATTGGAATTAAATAGAAAAGGCACAATGAAGACTTAATTAAAAGAAGACAGACTCTTCTTACTGAATAAGGTTTGAACCATTCCTGTGACACTAGTTATAGATTCCGATGCTTCACTTCAGGTTCACTGTATCCCTTCGACCTTCTAATTGACGATGAAACACAGAAATTGCATCGGAATTAACTAGAAAAGGCACAATGCCGACTTAAGTACAAGAAGATTGACTCTTCTTACTGACTAGGTTTTGAACCATTCCTGTGACACTAGTTATAGATTCCGATGCTTCTCTTCAGGTTGACTGTATACCATGGACCTTTCGTATTGACGATGAAACACAGAAATTGCATCGGAATTAAATACAAAATGCACAATGCCGACTTAAGTACAAAAAGACTGACTCTTCTTACTGTCTATGTTTTGAACCATCCCTCTGACACTTGTTATAGATTCCGATGCTTCACTTCAGGTTTACTGTATCCCTTGGACCTTCTTATTGACGATGAAACACAGAAATAGCATCGGAATTAAATTGAAAAGGCACGATGCCGACTTAAGTACAAGAAGACTGACTCTTCTTACTGACTATGTTTTGAACCATTCCTGTGACACTAGTTATAGATTCCGATGCTTCACTTCAGGTATACTGTATACCTTGGACCTTTCGTATTGACGATGAAACACAGAAATTGCATCGGAATTAACTACAAAAGGCACAATGCCGACTTAAGTTCAAGAAGACTGACTCTTCTACTGTCTATGTTTTGAACCATTTCTGTGACACTAGTTATAGAGTCCGATGCTTCACTTCAGGTTTACTGTATCCCTTGGACCATCTTATTGACGATGAAACACAGAAATTGCATCGGAATTCAATACAAAAGGCACAATGCCGACTTATGTAAAAGACGTCTGACTCTTCTTACTGTCTACATTTTGAACCTTTCCAGTGACACTAGTTATAGATTCCGATGCTTCACTTCAGGTTTACTGTATCCCTTGGACATTGTCATTGACTATGAAACACAGAATTTGCATCGGAAGTAAATACATAAGGCACAATGCCGACTTAAGTAAAAGACGTCTGACTCTTCTTACTGTCTATGATTTGAACCTTTACTGTGACACTAGTTATAGTTTCCGATTCTTTACGCCAGGTTTACTGTATCCCTTGGAGCTTCTTATTGACGATGAAACACAGAAATTGCATCGGAATTTCATACGAAAGGCACAATGCCAAATTAAGTAGAAGAAGACTGACTCTTCTTACTGACTATGCTTTGAACCATTCCCGTGAAACACGTTATAGATTCCGATGCTTCACTTCAGGTTTACTGTATCCCTCTGACCTTCTTATTGACGATGAAACACAGAAATAGCATCGGAATTAAATAGCAAAGGCACAATGCCGACTTAAGTACATGAAGACTGACTCTTCTTACTGTCTATGTTTTGAACCATTCCTGTGACACTAGTTGCAGATTCCGATGCTTCACTTCAGGTTTATTGTATCCCTTGCACCTTCTTATTGACGATGAAACACAGAAATTGCATCGGAATTCAATACAAAAGGCACAATGCCAACTTAAGTACAAGAAGACTGACTCTTCCTACAGTCCATGACTTGAACCATTCCCGTGTCACTAGTTTTGGATCCCGATGCTTCACTTCAGGTTTACTGTATCCCTCTGACCATCTTATTGACGATGAATCACAGAAATTGCATCGGAATTCATACAGAATCACAATGCCGACTTAACTACAACAAGACTGTCTCTTCTTACTGACGATGCTTTGAACCATTCCTGTGACACTAGTTATAGATTCCGAAGCTTATCTTCAGGATTACTGTATCCCTCTGACCTTCTTAGTGGCGATGAAACACAGAAATTGCATCGGAAATAAATACAAAAACACAATGCCGACTTAAGTACAAGAATACTGACACGTCTTACTGTCTATGTTTTGAACCGTCCCTGTGACACAAGTTATCGATTCCGATGCTTCACTCCAGGTTTACTGTATGCCTTGGGCCTTCTTATTGACGATGAAACACAGAAATTGCATCGGAATTAAATACAAATGGCACAATGCCGACTTAAGTAAAAGAAGTCTGACTCTTGTTACTGTCTATGATTTGAACCATTCCCGTGACACTAGTTATAGATTCCGATGCTTCACTCCAGGTTTACTGTATCCCTCTGACCTTCTTATTGACGATGAAACACAGAAATAGCATCGGAATTAAATACAAAAGGCACAACGCCGACTTAAGTACAAGAAGACTGACTCTTCTTACTGACTATGTTTTGAACCATTCCTGTGACACTAGTTATGGATTCCGATGCTTCACTTCAGGTTTACTGTATCCCTCTGACCTTCTTATTGACGATGAAACACAGAAATTGCATCGGAATTAAATACAAAAGGCTCAATGCGGAATTAAGTACAAGAAGACTGACTCTTCTTACTGTCTATTTTTGAACCAGTCCTGTGACACTAGTTATAGACTCCGATGCTTCACTATAGGTTTGCTGTATCCCCCTGGCCTTCTTATTGACGATGAAACACAGAAATTGCATCGGAATTAAATACAAAAGGCACAATGCCGACTTAAGTACAAGAAGACTGGCTCCTCTTACTGTCTATGTTTGAACCATTTCTGTGACACTAGTTATAGATTCCGATGCTTCATTTCAGGCTTACTGTACCCCTCTGACCATCTTATTGCCGGTGATATACAGAAATTGCACCGGAATTAAATACGAAAGGCACAATGCCAACTTAAGTACAAGAAGACTGACTCTTCTTACTGACTATGTTTTGAACCATTCCTGTGACACTAGTTGTAGATTCCGATGCTTCACTTCAGGTTTACTGTATCCTTTGGACCTTCTTATTGACGATGAATCACAGAAATTGCATCGGAATTCATACAGAATCACAATGCCGACTTAACTACAACAAGACTGACTCTTCTTACTGACGATGCTTTGAACCATTCCTGTGACACTAGTTATAGATTCCGAAGCTTATCTTCAGGATTACTGTATCCCTCTAACCTTCTTAGTGGCGATGAAACACAGAAATTGCATCGGAAATAAATACAAAAACACAATGCCTACTTAAGTACAAGAATACTGACACATCTTACTGTCTATGTTTTGAACCGTCCCTGTGACACTAGTTATCGATTCCGATGCTTCACTCCAGGTTTACTGTATGCCTTGGACCTTCTTATTGACGATGAAACACAGAAATTGCATCGGAATTAAATACAAAAGGCACAATGCCGACTTAAGTACAAGAAGACTGACTCTTCTTACTGACTATGTTTTGAACCATTCCTGTGACACTAGTTATGGATTCCGATGCTTCACTTCAGGTTTACTGTATCCCTCTGACCTTCTTATTGACGATGAAACACAGAAATTGCATCGGAATTAAATACAAAAGGCTCAATGCCGAATGAAGTACAAGAAGACTGACTCTTCTTACTGTCTATTTTTGAACCAGTCCTGTGACACTAGTTATAGACTCCGATGCTTCACTCCAGGTTTACTGTATCCTTTGGACCATCTTATTGACGATGAACCACAGAAATTGCATCGGAATTAAATACAAATGGCACAATGCCGACTTAAGTAAAAGAAGTCTGACTCTTGTTACTGTCTATGATTTGAACCATTCCTGTGACACTAGTTATAGATTCCGATGCTTCACTCCAGGTTTACTGCATCTCTTGGACCTTCTTATTGACGATGAAACACAGATATTGCATTGGAATTAAATAGAAAAGGCACAATGAAGACTTAATTAAAAGAAGACAGACTCTTCTTACTGAATCAGGTTTGAACCATTCCTGTGACACTAGTTATAGATTCCGATGCTTCACTTCAGGTTCACTGTATCCCTTCGACCTTCTAATTGACGATGAAACACAGAAATTGCATCGGAATTAAATAGAAAAGGCACAATGCCGACTTAAGTACAAGAAGATTGACTCTTCTTACTGACTAGGTTTTGAACCATTCCTGTGACACTAGTTATAGATTCCGATGCTTCTCTTCAGGTTGACTGTATACCATGGACCTTTCGTATTGACGATGAAACACAGAAATTGCATCGGAATTAAATACAAAATGCACAATGCCGACTTAAGTACAAAAAGACTGACTCTTCTTACTGTCTATGTTTTGAACCATCCCTCTGACACTTGTTATAGATTCCGATGCTTCACTTCAGGTTTACTGTATCCCTTGGACCTTCTTATTGACGATGAAACACAGAAATAGCATCGGAATTAAATTGAAAAGGCACGATGCCGACTTAAGTACAAGAAGACTGACTCTTCTTACTGACTATGTTTTGAACCATTCCTGTGACACTAGTTATAGATTCCGATGCTTCACTTCAGGTATACTGTATACCTTGGACCTTTCGTATTGACGATGAAACACAGATATTGCATCGGAATTAACTACAAAAGGCACAATGCCGACTTAAGTTCAAGAAGACTGACTCTTCTACTGTCTATGTTTTGAACCATTTCTGTGACACTAGTTATAGAGTCCGATGCTTCACTTCAGGTTTACTGTATCCCTTGGACCATCTTATTGACGATGAAACACAGAAATTGCATCGGAATTCAATACAAAAGGCACAATGCCGACTTATGTAAAAGACGTCTGACTCTTCTTACTGTCTACATTTTGAACCTTTCCAGTGACACTAGTTATAGATTCCGATGCTTCACTTCAGGTTTACTGTATCCCTTGGACATTGTCATTGACTATGAAACACAGAATTTGCATCGGAAGTAAATACATAAGGCACAATGCCGACTTAAGTAAAAGACGTCTGACTCTTCTTACTGTCTATGATTTGAACCTTTACTGTGACACTAGTTATAGTTTCCGATTCTTTACGCCAGGTTTACTGTATCCCTTGGAGCTTCTTATTGACGATGAAACACAGAAATTGCATCGGAATTTCATACGAAAGGCACAATGCCAAATTAAGTAGAAGAAGACTGACTCTTCTTACTGACTATGCTTTGAACCATTCCCGTGAAACACGTTATAGATTCCGATGCTTCACTTCAGGTTTACTGTATCCCTCTGACCTTCTTATTGACGATGAAACACAGAAATAGCATCGGAATTAAATAGAAAAGGCACAATGCCGACTTAAGTACATGAAGACTGACTCTTCTTACTGTCTATGTTTTGAACCATTCCTGTGACACTAGTTGCAGATTCCGATGCTTCACTTCAGGTTTATTGTATCCCTTGCACCTTCTTATTGACGATGAAACACAGAAATTGCATCGGAACTCAATACAAAAGGCACAATGCCAACTTAAGTACAAGAAGACTGACTCTTCCTACAGTCCATGACTTGAACCATTCCCGTGTCACTAGTTTTGGATCCCGATGCTTCACTTCAGGTTTACTGTATCCCTCTGACCATCTTATTGCCGGTGATACACAGAAATTGCACCGAAATTAAATACGAAAGGCACAATGCCAACTTAAGTACAAGAAGACTGACTCTTCTTACTGACTATGTTTTTAATCATTCCTGTGACTCTAGTTATAGATTCCGATGGTTCACTTCAGGTTTACTGTATCCCATGGACCTTCTCATTGACGATGAAACACAGAAATTGCATCGGAATTAAATAGAAAAGGCACAATGCCGACTTAAGTACAAGAAGATTGACTCTTCTTACTGACTATGTTTTGAACCATTTCTGTGACACTAGTTATAGATTCCGAAACTTCACTCCAGGTTTACTGTATCCCTTGGACCTTCTTATTGACGATGAAACACAGAAATTGCATAGGAATTAAATAGAAAAGGCACAATGCCGACTTAAGTAAAAGAAGACTGACTCTTCTTACTGACTATGTTTTGAACCATTCCTGTGACACTAGTTATAGATTCCGATGCTTCACTTCAGGTTTACTGTATCGCTCTGACCTTATTGCCGATGAAACACAGAAATTGCATCGGAATTAAATACAAAAGGCACAATGCCGACTTAAGGACAAGAAGACTGACTCTTCTTACTGACTATGTTTTGAACCAGTCCTGTGACACTAGTTATAGATTCCGATGTTTCACTTCAGGTTTTCTGTTTCCCTTGGATAATCTTATTGACGATGAAACACAGAAATTGCATCGGAATTAAATACAAAAGGCACAATGCCGACTTAAGTACAAGAAGACTGACTCTTCTTACTGTCTATATTTTGAACCATTCCAGTGACACTAGTTGCAGATTCCAATGCTTCACTTCAGGCTTGCTGTATTCCCAGGACCTTCTTATTGTTTATGAAACACTGAAATTGCATCGGAATTAAATACAAAAGGCTCAATGCCGACTTAAGTACAAGAAGACTGACTCTTCTTACTGTCTATGTTTTGAACCATTATTGTGATACCAGTTATAGATTCCGATGCTTCACTCAAGATTTACTGTATCCCTTGGACCTTCTTATTTACGATGAAACAGAGAAATTCCATCGGAATTAAATACAAGAGGCACAATGCCGACTTAAGGACAAGAAGACTGACTCTTCTTACTGACTATGTTTTGAACCATTCCTGTGACACTAGTTATAGATTCCGATGCTTCACTATAGGTTTGCTGTATCCCCCTGGGCTTCTTATTGACGATGAAACACAGAAATTGCATCGGAATTAAATACAAAAGGCACAATGCCGACTTAAGTACAAGAAGACTGGCTCCTCTTACTGTCTATGTTTGAACCATTTCTGTGACACTAGTTATAGATTCCGATGCTTCATTTCAGGCTTACTGTATCCCTCTGACCATCTTATTGCCGGTGATACACAGAAATTGCACCGGAATTAAATACGAAAGGCACAATGCCAACTTAAGTACAAGAAGACTGACTCTTCTTACTGACTATGTTTTGAACCATTCCTGTGACACTAGTTGTAGATTCCGATGCTTCACTTCAGGTTTACTGTATCCTTTGGACCTTCTTATTGACGATGAATCACAGAAATTGCATCGGAATTCACACAGAATCACAATGCCGACTTAACTACAACAAGACTGACTCTTCTTACTGACGATGCTTTGAACCATTCCTGTGACACTAGTTATAGATTCCGAAGCTTATCTTCAGGATTACTGTATCCCTCTAACCTTCTTAGTGGCGATGAAACACAGAAATTGCATCGGAAATAAATACAAAAACACAATGCCCACTTAAGTACAAGAATACTGACACATCTTACTGTCTATGTTTTGAACCGTCCCTGTGACACTAGTTATCGATTCCGATGCTTCACTCCAGGTTTACTGTATGCCTTGGACCTTCTTATTGACGATGAAACACAGAAGTTGCATCGGAATTAAATACAAAAGGCACAATGCCGACTTAAGTACAAGAAGACTGACTCTTCTTACTGACTATGTTTTGAACCATTCCTGTGACACTAGTTATGGATTCCGATGCTTCACTTCAGGTTTACTGTATCCCTCTGACCTTCTTATTGACGATGAAACACAGAAATTGCATCGGAATTAAATACAAAAGGCTCAATGCCGAATGAAGTACAAGAAGACTGACTCTTCTTACTGTCTATTTTTGAACCAGTCCTGTGACACTAGTTATAGACTCCGATGCTTCACTCCAGGTTTACTGTATCCTTTGGACCATCTTATTGACGATGAACCACAGAAATTGCATCGGAATTAAATACAAATGGCACAATGCCGACTTAAGTAAAAGAAGTCTGACTCTTGTTACTGTCTATGATTTGAACCATTCCTGTGACACTAGTTATAGATTCCGATGCTTCACTCCAGGTTTACTGCATCCCTTGGACCTTCTTATTGACGATGAAACACAGATATTGCATTGGAATTAAATAGAAAAGGCACAATGAAGACTTAATTAAAAGAAGACAGACTCTTCTTACTGAATAAGGTTTGAACCATTCCTGTGACACTAGTTATAAATTCCGATGCTTCACTTCAGGTTCACTGTATCCCTTCGACCTTCTAATTGACGATGAAACACAGAAATTGCATCGGAATTAAATAGAAAAGGCACAATGCCGACTTAAGTACAAGAAGATTGACTCTTCTTACTGACTAGGTTTTGAACCATTCCTG
This sequence comes from Schistocerca piceifrons, assembly GCF_021461385.2. Taxonomy (NCBI): domain Eukaryota; kingdom Metazoa; phylum Arthropoda; class Insecta; order Orthoptera; family Acrididae; genus Schistocerca; species Schistocerca piceifrons. The sequence goes on along the minus strand of NW_025728003.1, from coordinate 17,683 downwards.
TGACACTAGTTATAGATTCCGATGCTTCTCTTCAGGTTGACTGTATACCATGGACCTTTCGTATTGACGATGAAACACAGAAATTGCATCGGAATTAAATACAAAATGCACAATGCCGACTTAAGTACAAAAAGACTGACTCTTCTTACTGTCTATGTTTTGAACCATCCCTCTGACACTTGTTATAGATTCCGATGCTTCACTTCAGGTTTACTGTATCCCTTGGACCTTCTTATTGACGATGAAACACAGAAATAGCATCGGAATTAAATTGAAAAGGCACGATGCCGACTTAAGTACAAGAAGACTGACTCTTCTTACTGACTATGTTTTGAACCATTCCTGTGACACTAGTTATAGATTCCGATGCTTCACTTCAGGTATACTGTATACCTTGGACCTTTCGTATTGACGATGAAACACAGAAATTGCATCGGAATTAACTACAAAAGGCACAATGCCGACTTAAGTTCAAGAAGACTGACTCTTCTACTGTCTATGTTTTGAACCATTTCTGTGACACTAGTTATAGAGTCCGATGCTTCACTTCAGGTTTACTGTATCCCTTGGACCATCTTATTGACGATGAAACACAGAAATTGCATCGGAATTCAATACAAAAGGCACAATACCGACTTATGTAAAAGACGTCTGACTCTTCTTACTGTCTACATTTTGAACCGTTCCAGTGACACTAGTTATAGATTCCGATGCTTCACTTCAGGTTTACTGTATCCCTTGGACATTGTCATTGACTATGAAACACAGAATTTGCATCGGAAGTAAATACATAAGGCACAATGCCGACTTAAGTAAAAGACGTCTGACTCTTCTTACTGTCTATGATTTGAACCATTACTGTGACACTAGTTATAGTTTCCGATTCTTCACGCCAGGTTTACTGTATCCCTTGGAGCTTCTTATTGACGATGAAACACAGAAATTGCATCGGAATTTCATACGAAAGGCACAATGCCAAATTAAGTAGAAGAAGACTGACTCTTCTTACTGACTATGCTTTGAACCATTCCCGTGAAACACGTTATAGATTCCGATGCTTCACTTCAGGTTTACTGTATCCCTCTGACCTTCTTATTGACGATGAAACACAGAAATAGCATCGGAATTAAATAGAAAAGGCACAATGCCGACTTAAGTACATGAAGACTGACTCTTCTTACTGTCTATGTTTTGAACCATTCCTGTGACACTAGTTGCAGATTCCCATGCTTCACTTCAGGTTTATTGTATCCCTTGCACCTTCTTATTGACGATGAAACACAGAAATTGCATCGGAATTCAATACAAAAGGCACAATGCCAACTTAAGTACAAGAAGACTGACTCTTCCTACAGTCCATGACTTGAACCATTCCCGTGTCACTAGTTTTGGATCCCGATGCTTCACTTCAGGTTTACTGTATCCCTCTGACCTTCTTATTGACGATGAATCGCAGAAATTGCATCGGAATTCATACAGAATCACAATGCCGACTTAACTACAAGAAGACTGACTCTTCTTACTGACTATGTTTTGAACCATTCCTGTGACACTAGTTATGGATTCTGATGCTTCACTTCAGGTTTACTGTATCCCTCTGACCTTTTTATTGACGATGAAACACAGAAATTGCATCGGAATTAAATACAAAAGGCTCAATGCGGAATTAAGTACAAGAAGACTGACTCTTCTTACTGTCTATTTTTGAACCAGTCCTGTGACACTAGTTATAGACTCCGATGCTTCACTCCAGGTTTACTGTATCCTTTGGACCTTCTTATTGACGATGAAACACAGACATTGCATCGGAATTAAATACAAATGGCACAATGCCGACTTAAGTAAAAGAAGTCTGACTCTTGTTACTGTCTATGATTTGAACCATTCCCGTGACACTAGTTATAGATTCCGATGCTTCACTCCAGGTTTACTGTATCCCTTGGACCTTCTTATTGACGATGAAACACAGAAATTGCATTGGTATTAAATAGAAAAGAAACAATGAAGACTTAATTAAAAGAAGACAGACTCTTCTTACTGAATAAGTGTTGAACCATTCCTGTGACACTAGTTATAGATTCCGATGCTTCACTTCAGGTTCACTGTATCCCTTGGACCTACTAATTGACGATGAAACACAGAAATTGCATCGGAATTAAATAGAAAAGGCACAATGCCGACTTAAGTACAAGAAGATTGACTCTTCTTACTGACTAGGTTTTGAACCATTCCTGTGACACTAGTCATAGATTCCGATGCTTCTCTTCAGGTTGACTGTATACCATGTCCCTTTCGTATTGACGATGAAACACAGAAATTGCATCGGAATTAAATACAAAATGCAAAATGCCGACTTAAGTACAAAAAGACTGACTCTTCTTACTGTCTATGTTTTGAACCATCCCTCTGACACTTGTTATAGATTCCGATGCTTCACTTCAGGTTTACTGTATCCCTTGGACCTTCTTATTGACGATGAAACACAGAAATAGCATCGGAATAAGATTGAAAACGCACAATGCCGACTCAAGTACAAGAAGACTGACTCTTCTTACTGACTATGTTTTGAACCATTCCTGTGACACTAGTTATAGATTCCGATGCTTCACTTCAGCTATACTGTATACCTTGGATCTTTCGTATTGACGATGAAACACAGAAATTGCATTGGAATTAAATACAAAAGGCACAATGCCGACTTAAGTTCAAGAAGACTGACTCTTCCTACTGTCTATGATTTGAACCATTCCTGTGACACTAGTTTTGGATTCCGATGCTTCACTTCAGGTTTACTGTATCCCTCTGACCTTATTGCCGATCAAACACAGAAATTGCATCGGAATGAAATACAAAAGGCACAATGCCGACTGAAGGACAAGAAGACGGACTCTTCTTACTGACTATGATTTGAACCATTCCTGTGACACTAGTAATAGGTTCCGATGCTTCACTTCAGGATTTCTGTTTCCCTTGGACATTCTTATTGACGATGAAACACAGAAATTGCATCGGAATTAGATACAAAAGGCACAATGCCGACTTAAGTACAAGAAGACTGACTCTTCTACTGTCTATGTTTTGAACCATTTCTGTGTCACTAGTTATAGAGTCCGATGCTTCACTTCAGGTTTACTGTATCCCTTGGACCATCTTATTCACGATGAAACACAGAAATTGAATCGGAATTCAATACAAAAGGCACAATGCCGACTTAAGTAAAATACGTCTGACTCTTCTTACTGTCTATATTTTGAACCTTTCCAGTGACACTAGTTATAGAATCCGATGCTTCACTTCAGGTTTACTGTATCCCTTGGACATTGTCATTGACTATGAAACACAGAATTTGCATCGGAAGTAAATACAAAAGGCACAATACCGACTTAAGTAAAAGACGTCTGACTCTTCTTACTGTCTATGATTTGAACCATTACTGTGACACTAGTTATAGTTTCCGATGCTTCACGCCAGGTTTACTGTATCCCTTGGAGCTTCTTATTGACGATGAAACACAGAAATTGCATCGGAATTACATACGAAAGGCACAATGCCAAATGAAGTAGAAGAAGACTGACTCTTCTTACTGACTATGCTTTGAACCATTCCCGTGAAACAAGTTATTGATTCCGATGCTTCACTTCAGGTTTACTGTATCCCTCTGACCTTCTTATTGACGATGAAACACAGAAATAGCATCGGCACTAAATAGAAAAGGCACAATGCCGACTTAAGTACATGAAGACTGACTCTTCTTACTGTCTATGATTGAACCATTCCTGTGACACTAGTTGTAGATTCCGATGCTTCACTTCAGGTTTATTGTATCCCTTGCACCTTCTTATTGACGATGAAACACAGAAATTGCATCATAATTCAATACAAAAGGCACAATGCCGACTTAAGTACAAGAAGACTGACTCTTCCTACTGTCCATGACTTGAACCATTCCTGTGTCACTAGTTTTGGATCCCGATGCTTCACTTCAGGTTTACTGTATCCCTCTGACCTTATTGCCGAAGAAACACAGAAATTGCATCGGAACTAAATACGTAAGGCACAATGCCGGCTTAAAAACAAGAAGACTGAGTCTTCTTACTGTCTATGATTTGATCCATTCCTGTGGCACTAGTTATGGATTCCAATGTTTCACTTCAGGTTTACTGTATCCCTCTGACCTTCTTATTGACGATGAAACACAGAAATGGCATCGGAATGAAATACAAAAGGCACAATGCCGAATTAAGTACAAGAAGACTGACATTTCTTACTGTCAATTTTTGAACCAGTCCTGTGACACTAGTTATAGACTCCGATGCTTCACTTCAGGTTTACTGTATCCCATGGACCTTCTTATTGACGATGAAACACAAAATTGCATCGGAATTAAATACAAAGGGCACAATGCCGACTTAAGGAAAAGAAGTCTGACTCTTCTTACTGTCTGTGATTTGAACCATTCCTTAGACACTAGTTATAGATTCCGATGCTTCACTCCAGGTTTTCTGTATCCCTTGGACCTTCTTAGTAACGATGAAACACGGAAATTGCATCAGAATTAAATATAAAATGCACAATGATGACTTAAGTACAAGAAGACTGACTATTCTTACTGACTCTGTTTTGAACCATTCCTGTGACACTAGTTATAGATTCCGATGCTTCACTTCAGGATTACCGTATCCCTCTGACCTTCTTATTGACGATGAAACACAGAAATTGCACCGGAATTAAATACAAAAGGCACATTGCCAACTTATGTACAAGAAGAATGACTCTTCTTACTGTCTATGTTATGAGCCATCCCTGTGACACTAGTTATAGATTCCGATGCTACACTCCAGGTTTACTGTATCCCTTGGTCCTTCTTATTGACGATAAAACACAGAAATATCATCGGAATGAAATACGAAAGGCACAATGCCGACTTAAGTACAAGAAGAGTGACTCTTCATACTGACTATGATTTGAACCATTCCTGTGGCACTAGTTACAAATTCCGATGCTTCACTTCAGGTTTACTGTATGCCTCGGACCTTCTGATTGACGATGAAACACAGAAATTGCATCGGAATTAAATACAAAAGGCACAATGCAGAATTAAGTACAAGATGACTGACTCTTCAAACTGTCTACGTTTTGAACCATTCCTGTGACACTAGTTATAGATTCCGATGCTTCACTCCAGGTTTACTGTATCCCCTGGACCTTCTTATTGACGATGAATCACAGGAATCGCATCGGAATTAAATACAAAAGGCACAATGCCGACTTAAGTACAAGAAGACTGACCCGTCTTACTGTCTATGTTTTGAACCATTCAATAGACACTAGGTATAGATTCCGATGCTTCACTCCAGGTATACTGTATCCCTTGGACCTTGTTATTGGCGATGAAACACAGAAATTGCATCGGAATTAAGTAGAAACGTACAATGCCGACTTAAGTACAAAAAGACTGACTCTCCTTACTGACTATGTTTTGAACCATTCCTGTGACACTAGTTATAGATTCCGAAGCTTCACCTCAGGTTTTCTGTATCCCTTTGCCCTTCGTATTGACGATGAAACACAGAAATTGCATCGGAATTAAATACAAAAGGCGAAATGCCGAGTTAAGTACACGAGGACTGTCTCTTCTTACTGTCTAAGATTTGAACCATTCCTGTGACACCAGTTATAGATTCCGATGCTACACTCCTGGTTCATTGTATCCCTCTGACCTTCTTATTGACGATGAAACACAGAAATTGCATTGGAATTAAATTGAATAGGCAGAATGTCGACTTAAGTACAAGAAGACTGACACTTCTTACTGTCTATGTTTTGAACCATTCCTGTGAAACTAGTTATAGATTCCGATGCTTCACTCCAGGTTTACTGTATCTCTTGGAAACTCTTATTGACGATGAACCACAGAAATTGCATCGGAATTAAATAGAAAAGGCACAATGCCGACTTAAGTACAAGAAGACTGATTCTTGTTACTGACTATGTTTTGAACCATTCCTGTGACACTAGTTATAGATTCCGATGCTTCACTTAAGGTTTACTGTATACCTTGGACCTTCTTATTGACGATGAATCACAGAAATTGCATCGGAATAAATACAAAATGCACAATGCTGACTTAAGGACAAGAAGTCTGACTGTTCTTACTGACTATGTTTTGAACCATTTCTGTGACACTAGTTATAGATTCCGATGCTTCACTTCATATTTATTGTATCCCTCTGACCCTCTTATTGACGATGAAACACAGATATTGCATCGGAATGAAATACAAAAGGCACAATGTCGACTCATGTACAAGAAGACTGACTCTTCTTACTGTCTATGTTTTGAACCATTCCTGTGACACTACTTATAGATTCCGATGCTACACTCCAGGTTTACTGTATCCCTTGGACATTCTTACTGACGATGAAACACAGGAATTGCATTGGAATCAAATAGAAAAGGCACAATGAAGACTTAAGTACAAGAAGACTGACTCTTCCTACTGACTATGCTTTGAACCATTCCTGTGAATCTAGTTATAGATTCCGATGCTACACTATAGGTTTACTGTATCCCTTGGACCTTCTTATTGACGATGAAACACAGAAATTGCATAGGAATTAAATATAAAAGGCACAATGCCGACTTAAGGACAAGACGACTGACTGTTCTTACTGACTATGTTTTGAACCATTCCTGTGACACTAGTTATAGATTCCGATGCTTCACTTCAGGTTTATCGTATCCCTCTGACCTTCTTATTGACGATGAAACACAGTAATTGCATCGGAATTAAATAGAAAAGACACAATGTCGACTTAAGTACAAGAAGACGGACTCTTCTTACTGTCTATGTTTTGAACCATTCCTGTGACACTAGTTATAGATTCCGATGTTTCACTCCAGGTTTACTGTATCCCTTGGACCTTCTTATTGACGATGAAACACAGAAATTGCATCGGAATTAAATAGAAAAGGCACAATGCCGACTTAAGTACAAGAAGACTGACTCTCCTTACTGTCTATATTCTTAACCTTTCCAGTGACACTAGTTATAGATTCCGATGCTTCACTTCAGGTTTACTGTATCCCTTGGACCTTGTCATTGACTATGAAACACAGAAATTGCATCGGAATTACATACGAAAGGCACAATGCCAACTTAAGTACAAGAATACTGACTCCTCTTACTGACTATGCTTTGAACCATTCCTGTGAAACAAGTTATAGATTCCGATGCTTCACTTCAGGTTTACTGTATCCCTCTGACCTTCTCATTGACGATGAAACACAGAAATAGAATCGGAATTAAATAGAAAAGGCACAATGCCGACTTAGGTACAAGAAGACTGACTCTTCTTACGGTCTATCTTTTGAACCATTCCTGTGACACTAGTTGTAGATTCCGATGCTTCACTTCAGGTTTACTGTATCCCTTGCACCTTCTTATTGACGATGAAACACAGAAATTGCATCGGAATTAAATACAAAAGGCACAACGCCGACTTAAGTACAAGAAGACTGACTCTTCCTACAGTCTATGATTTGAACCATTCCTGTGACACTTGTTTTGGATTCCGATGGTTCACTTCAGGTTTACTGTATCCCTCTGACCTTATTGCCGATTAAACACAGAAATTGCATCGGAACTAAATACAAAAGGCACAATGCCGACTTAAAGACAAGAAGTTTGACTCTTCTACTGTCTATGTTTTGAACCATTCCTGTGACACTAATTATACAGTCCGATGCTTCACTCCAGGTTTACTGTATCTCTTGGAAACTCTTATTGACGATGAACCACAGAAATTGCATCGGAATTAAATAGAAAAGGCACAATGCCGACTTAAGTACAAGAAGACTGACTCTTGTTACTGACTATGTTTTGAACCATTCCTGTGACACTAGTTATAGATTCCGATGCTTCACTTAAGGTTTACTGTATCCCTTGGACCATCTTATTGACGATGAAACACAGAAATTGCATCTTAAGTAAATACAAAAGGCACAATGCCGACTTAAGTACAAGAAGACTGACTCTTCTTACTGACTATGTTTTGAACCATTCCTGTGACACTAGTTATGGATTCCGATGCTTCACTTCAGGTTTACTGTATCCCTCTGACCTTCTTATTGACGATGAAACACAGAAATTGCATCGGAATTAAATACAAAAGGCTCAATGCGGAATTAAGTACAAGAAGACTGACTCTTCTTACTGTCTATTTTTGAACCAGTCCTGTGACACTAGTTATAGACTCCGATGCTTCACTCCAGGTTTACTGTATCCTTTGGACCTTCTTATTGACGATGAAACACAGGAATCGCATCGGAATTAAATACAAAAGGCACAATGCCGACTTAAGTACAAGAAGACTGACCCGTCTTACTGTCTATGTTTTGAACCATTCAATAGACACTAGGTATAGATTCCGATGCTTCACTCCAGGTATACTGTATCCCTTGGACCTTGTTATTGGCGATGAAACACAGAAATTGCATCGGAATTAAGTAGAAACGTACAATGCCGACTTAAGTACAAAAAGACTGACTCTCCTTACTGACTATGTTTTGAACCATTCCTGTGACACTAGTTATAGATTCCGAAGCTTCACCTCAGGTTTTCTGTATCCCTTTGACCTTCGTATTGACGATGAAACACAGAAATTGCATCGGAATTAAATACAAAAGGCGAAATGCCGAGTTAAGTACACGAGGACTGTCTCTTCTTACTGTCTAAGATTTGAACCATTCCTGTGACACCAGTTATAGATTCCGATGCTACACTCCTGGTTCATTGTATCCCTCTGACCTTCTTATTGACGATGAAACACAGAAATTGCATTGGAATTAAATTGAATAGGCAGAATGTCGACTTAAGTACAAGAAGACTGACACTTCTTACTGTCTATGTTTTGAACCATTCCTGTGAAACTAGTTATAGATTCCGATGCTTCACTCCAGGTTTACTGTATCTCTTGGAAACTCTTATTGACGATGAACCACAGAAATTGCATCGGAATTAAATAGAAAAGGCACAATGCCGACTTAAGTACAAGAAGACTGATTCTTGTTACTGACTATGTTTTGAACCATTCCTGTGACACTAGTTATAGATTCCGATGCTTCACTTAAGGTTTACTGTATACCTTGGACCTTCTTATTGACGATGAATCACAGAAATTGCATCGGAATAAATACAAAATGCACAATGCTGACTTAAGGACAAGAAGTCTGACTGTTCTTACTGACTATGTTTTGAACCATTTCTGTGACACTAGTTATAGATTCCGATGCTTCACTTCATATTTATTGTATCCCTCTGACCCTCTTATTGACGATGAAACACAGATATTGCATCGGAATGAAATACAAAAGGCACAATGTCGACTCATGTACAAGAAGACTGACTCTTCTTACTGTCTATGTTTTGAACCATTCCTGTGACACTACTTATAGATTCCGATGCTACACTCCAGGTTTACTGTATCCCTTGGACATTCTTACTGACGATGAAACACAGGAATTGCATTGGAATCAAATAGAAAAGGCACAATGAAGACTTAAGTACAAGAAGACTGACTCTTCCTACTGACTATGCTTTGAACCATTCCTGTGAATCTAGTTATAGATTCCGATGCTACACTATAGGTTTACTGTATCCCTTGGACCTTCTTATTGACGATGAAACACAGAAATTGCATAGGAATTAAATATAAAAGGCACAATGCCGACTTAAGGACAAGACGACTGACTGTTCTTACTGACTATGTTTTGAACCATTCCTGTGACACTAGTTATAGATTCCGATGCTTCACTTCAGGTTTATCGTATCCCTCTGACCTTCTTATTGACGATGAAACACAGTAATTGCATCGGAATTAAATAGAAAAGACACAATGTCGACTTAAGTACAAGAAGACGGACTCTTCTTACTGTCTATGTTTTGAACCATTCCTGTGACACTAGTTATAGATTCCGATGTTTCACTCCAGGTTTACTGTATCCCTTGGACCTTCTTATTGACGATGAAACACAGAAATTGCATCGGAATTAAATAGAAAAGGCACAATGCCGACTTAAGTACAAGAAGACTGACTCTCCTTACTGTCTATATTCTTAACCTTTCCAGTGACACTAGTTATAGATTCCGATGCTTCACTTCAGGTTTACTGTATCCCTTGGACCTTGTCATTGACTATGAAACACAGAAATTGCATCGGAATTACATACGAAAGGCACAATGCCAACTTAAGTACAAGAATACTGACTCCTCTTACTGACTATGCTTTGAACCATTCCTGTGAAACAAGTTATAGATTCCGATGCTTCACTTCAGGTTTACTGTATCCCTCTGACCTTCTCATTGACGATGAAACACAGAAATAGAATCGGAATTAAATAGAAAAGGCACAATGCCGACTTAGGTACAAGAAGACTGACTCTTCTTACGGTCTATCTTTTGAACCATTCCTGTGACACTAGTTGTAGATTCCGATGCTTCACTTCAGGTTTACTGTATCCCTTGCACCTTCTTATTGACGATGAAACACAGAAATTGCATCGGAATTAAATACAAAAGGCACAACGCCGACTTAAGTACAAGAAGACTGACTCTTCCTACAGTCTATGATTTGAACCATTCCTGTGACACTTGTTTTGGATTCCGATGGTTCACTTCAGGTTTACTGTATCCCTCTGACCTTATTGCCGATTAAACACAGAAATTGCATCGGAACTAAATACAAAAGGCACAATGCCGACTTAAAGACAAGAAGTTTGACTCTTCTACTGTCTATGTTTTGAACCATTCCTGTGACACTAATTATACAGTCCGATGCTTCACTCCAGGTTTACTGTATCTCTTGGAAACTCTTATTGACGATGAACCACAGAAATTGCATCGGAATTAAATAGAAAAGGCACAATGCCGACTTAAGTACAAGAAGACTGACTCTTGTTACTGACTATGTTTTGAACCATTCCTGTGACACTAGTTATAGATTCCGATGCTTCACTTAAGGTTTACTGTATCCCTTGGACCATCTTATTGACGATGAAACACAGAAATTGCATCTTAAGTAAATACAAAAGGCACAATGCCGACTTAAGTACAAGAAGACTGACTCTTCTTACTGACTATGTTTTGAACCATTCCTGTGACACTAGTTATGGATTCCGATGCTTCACTTCAGGTTTACTGTATCCCTCTGACCTTCTTATTGACGATGAAACACAGAAATTGCATCGGAATTAAATACAAAAGGCTCAATGCGGAATTAAGTACAAGAAGACTGACTCTTCTTACTGTCTATTTTTGAACCAGTCCTGTGACACTAGTTATAGACTCCGATGCTTCACTCCAGGTTTACTGTATCCTTTGGACCTTCTTATTGACGATGAAACACAGGAATCGCATCGGAATTAAATACAAAAGGCACAATGCCGACTTAAGTACAAGAAGACTGACCCGTCTTACTGTCTATGTTTTGAACCATTCAATAGACACTAGGTATAGATTCCGATGCTTCACTCCAGGTATACTGTATCCCTTGGACCTTGTTATTGGCGATGAAACACAGAAATTGCATCGGAATTAAGTAGAAACGTACAATGCCGACTTAAGTACAAAAAGACTGACTCTCCTTACTGACTATGTTTTGAACCATTCCTGTGACACTAGTTATAGATTCCGAAGCTTCACCTCAGGTTTTCTGTATCCCTTTGACCTTCGTATTGACGATGAAACACAGAAATTGCATCGGAATTAAATACAAAAGGCGAAATGCCGAGTTAAGTACACGAGGACTGTCTCTTCTTACTGTCTAAGATTTGAACCATTCCTGTGACACCAGTTATAGATTCCGATGCTACACTCCTGGTTCATTGTATCCCTCTGACCTTCTTATTGACGATGAAACACAGAAATTGCATTGGAATTAAATTGAATAGGCAGAATGTCGACTTAAGTACAAGAAGACTGACACTTCTTACTGTCTATGTTTTGAACCATTCCTGTGAAACTAGTTATAGATTCCGATGCTTCACTCCAGGTTTACTGTATCTCTTGGAAACTCTTATTGACGATGAACCACAGAAATTGCATCGGAATTAAATAGAAAAGGCACAATGCCGACTTAAGTACAAGAAGACTGATTCTTGTTACTGACTATGTTTTGAACCATTCCTGTGACACTAGTTATAGATTCCGATGCTTCACTTAAGGTTTACTGTATACCTTGGACCTTCTTATTGACGATGAATCACAGAAATTGCATCGGAATAAATACAAAATGCACAATGCTGACTTAAGGACAAGAAGTCTGACTGTTCTTACTGACTATGTTTTGAACCATTTCTGTGACACTAGTTATAGATTCCGATGCTTCACTTCATATTTATTGTATCCCTCTGACCCTCTTATTGACGATGAAACACAGATATTGCATCGGAATGAAATACAAAAGGCACAATGTCGACTCATGTACAAGAAGACTGACTCTTCTTACTGTCTATGTTTTGAACCATTCCTGTGACACTACTTATAGATTCCGATGCTACACTCCAGGTTTACTGTATCCCTTGGACATTCTTATTGACGATGAAACACAGGAATTGCATTGGAATCAAATAGAAAAGGCACAATGAAGACTTAAGTACAAGAAGACTGACTCTTCCTACTGACTATGCTTTGAACCATTCCTGTGAATCTAGTTATAGATTCCGATGCTACACTATAGGTTTACTGTATCCCTTGGACCTTCTTATTGACGATGAAACACAGAAATTGCATAGGAATTAAATATAAAAGGCACAATGCCGACTTAAGGACAAGACGACTGACTGTTCTTACTGACTATGTTTTGAACCATTCCTGTGACACTAGTTATAGATTCCGATGCTTCACTTCAGGTTTATCGTATCCCTCTGACCTTCTTATTGACGATGAAACACAGTAATTGCATCGGAATTAAATAGAAAAGACACAATGTCGACTTAAGTACAAGAAGACGGACTCTTCTTACTGTCTATGTTTTGAACCATTCCTGTGACACTAGTTATAGATTCCGATGTTTCACTCCAGGTTTACTGTATCCCTTGGACCTTCTTATTGACGATGAAACACAGAAATTGCATCGGAATTAAATAGAAAAGGCACAATGCCGACTTAAGTACAAGAAGACTGACTCTCCTTACTGTCTATATTCTTAACCTTTCCAGTGACACTAGTTATAGATTCCGATGCTTCACTTCAGGTTTACTGTATCCCTTGGACCTTGTCATTGACGATGAAACACAGAAATTGCATCGGAATTACATACGAAAGGCACAATGCCAACTTAAGTACAAGAATACTGACTCCTCTTACTGACTATGCTTTGAACCATTCCTGTGAAACAAGTTATAGATTCCGATGCTTCACTTCAGGTTTACTGTATCCCTCTGACCTTCTCATTGACGATGAAACACAGAAATAGAATCGGAATTAAATAGAAAAGGCACAATGCCGACTTAGGTACAAGAAGACTGACTCTTCTTACGGTCTATCTTTTGAACCATTCCTGTGACACTAGTTGTAGATTCCGATGCTTCACTTCAGGTTTACTGTATCCCTTGCACCTTCTTATTGACGATGAAACACAGAAATTGCATCGGAATTAAATACAAAAGGCACAACGCCGACTTAAGTACAAGAAGACTGACTCTTCCTACAGTCTATGATTTGAACCATTCCTGTGACACTAGTTTTGGATTCCGATGGTTCACTTCAGGTTTACTGTATCCCTCTGACCTTATTGCCGATTAAACACAGAAATTGCATCGGAACTAAATACAAAAGGCACAATGTCGACTTAAAGACAAGAAGTTTGACTCTTCTACTGTCTATGTTTTGAACCATTCCTGTGACACTAATTATACAGTCCGATGCTTCACTCCAGGTTTACTGTATCTCTTGGAAACTCTTATTGACGATGAACCACAGATATTGCATCGGAATTAAATAGAAAAGGCACAATGCCGACTTAAGTACAAGAAGACTGACTCTTGTTACTGACTATGTTTTGAACCATTCCTGTGACACTAGTTATAGATTCCGATGCTTCACTTAAGGTTTACTGTATCCCTTGGACCATCTTATTGACGATGAAACACAGAAATTGCATCTTAAGTAAATACAAAAGGCACAATGCCGACTTAAGTACAAGAAGACTGACTCTTCTTACTGACTATGTTTTGAACCATTCCTGTGACACTAGTTATGGATTCCGATGCTTCACTTCAGGTTTACTGTATCCCTCTGACCTTCTTATTGACGATGAAACACAGAAATTGCATCGGAATTAAATACAAAAGGCTCAATGCGGAATTAAGTACAAGAAGACTGACTCTTCTTACTGTCTATTTTTGAACCAGTCCTGTGACACTAGTTATAGACTCCGATGCTTCACTCCAGGTTTACTGTATCCTTTGGACCTTCTTATTGACGATGAAACACAGACATTGCATCGGAATTAAATACAAATGGCACAATGCCGACTTAAGTAAAAGAAGTCTGACTCTTGTTACTGTCTATGATTTGAACCATTCCCGTGACACTAGTTATAGATTCCGATGCTTCACTCCAGGTTTACTGTATCCCTTGGACCTTCTTATTGACGATGAAACAAAGAAATTGCATTGGTATTAAATAGAAAAGAAACAATGAAGACTTAATTAAAAGAAGACAGACTCTTCTTACTGAATAAGTGTTGAACCATTCCTGTGACACTAGTTATAGATTCCGATGCTTCACTTCAGGTTCACTGTATCCCTTGGACCTACTAATTGACGATGAAACACAGAAATTGCATCGGAATTAAATAGAAAAGGCACAATGCCGACTTAAGTACAAGAAGATTGACTCTTCTTACTGACTAGGTTTTGAACCATTCCTGTGACACTAGTCATAGATTCCGATGCTTCTCTTCAGGTTGACTGTATACCATGGACCTTTCGTATTGACGATGAAACACAGAAATTGCATCGGAATTAAATACAAAATGCAAAATGCCGACTTAAGTACAAAAAGACTGACTCTTCTTACTGTCTATGTTTTGAACCATCCCTCTGACACTTGTTATAGATTCCGATGCTTCACTTCAGGTTTACTGTATCCCTTGGACCTTCTTATTGACGATGAAACACAGAAATAGCATCGGAATAAGATTGAAAACGCACAATGCCGACTCAAGTACAAGAAGACTGACTCTTCTTACTGACTATGTTTTGAACCATTCCTGTGACACTAGTTATAGATTCCGATGCTTCACTTCAGCTATACTGTATACCTTGGATCTTTCGTATTGACGATGAAACACAGAAATTGCATTGGAATTAAATACAAAAGGCACAATGCCGACTTAAGTTCAGGAAGACTGACTCTTCCTACTGTCTATGATTTGAACCATTCCTGTGACACTAGTTTTGGATTCCGATGCTTCACTTCAGGTTTACTGTATCCCTCTGACCTTATTGCCGATCAAACACAGAAATTGCATCGGAATGAAATACAAAAGGCACAATGCCGACTGAAGGACAAGAAGACAGACTCTTCTTACTGACTATGATTTGAACCATTCCTGTGACACTAGTAATAGGTTCCGATGCTTCACTTCAGGATTTCTGTTTCCCTTGGACATTCTTATTGACGATGAAACACAGAAATTGCATCGGAATTAGATACAAAAGGCACAATGCCGACTTAAGTACAAGAAGACTGACTCTTCTACTGTCTATGTTTTGAATCATTTCTGTGTCACTAGTTATAGAGTCCGATGCTTCACTTCAGGTTTACTGTATCCCTTGGACCATCTTATTCACGATGAAACACAGAAATTGAATCGGAATTCAATACAAAAGGCACAATGCCGACTTAAGTAAAATACGTCTGACTCTTCTTACTGTCTATATTTTGAACCTTTCCAGTGACACTAGTTATAGAATCCGATGTTTCACTTCAGGTTTACTGTATCCCTTGGACATTGTCATTGACTATGAAACACAGAATTTGCATCGGAAGTAAATACAAAAGGCACAATACCGACTTAAGTAAAAGACGTCTGACTCTTCTTACTGTCTATGATTTGAACCATTACTGTGACACTAGTTATAGTTTCCGATGCTTCACGCCAGGTTTACTGTATCCCTTGGAGCTTCTTATTGACGATGAAACACAGAAATTGCATCGGAATTACATACGAAAGGCACAATGCCAAATTAAGTAGAAGAAGACTGACTCTTCTTACTGACTATGCTTTGAACCATTCCCGTGAAACAAGTTATAGATTCCGATGCTTCACTTCAGGTTTACTGTATCCCTCTGACCTTCTTATTGACGATGAAACACAGAAATAGCATCGGCACTAAATAGAAAAGGCACAATGCCGACTTAAGTACATGAAGACTGACTCTTCTTACTGTCTATGTTTGAACCATTCCTGTGACACTAGTTGTAGATTCCGATGCTTCACTTCAGGTTTATTGTATCCCTTGCACCTTCTTATTGACGATGAAACACAGAAATTGCATCATAATTCAATACAAAAGGCACAATGCCGACTTAAGTACAAGAAGACTGACTCTTCCTACTGTCCATGACTTGAACCATTCCTGTGTCACTAGTTTTGGATCCCGATGCTTCACTTCAGGTTTACTGTATCCCTCTGACCTTATTGCCGAAGAAACACAGAAATTGCATCGGAACTAAATACGTAAGGCACAATGCCGGCTTAAAAACAAGAAGACTGAGTCTTCTTACTGTCTATGATTTGATCCATTCCTGTGGCACTAGTTATGGATTCCAATGTTTCACTTCAGGTTTACTGTATCCCTCTGACCTTCTTATTGACGATGAAACACAGAAATGGCATCGGAATGAAATACAAAAGGCACAATGCCGAATTAAGTACAAGAAGACTGACATTTCTTACTGTCAATTTTTGAACCAGTCCTGTGACACTAGTTATAGACTCCGATGCTTCACTTCAGGTTTACTGTATCCCATGGACCTTCTTATTGACGATGAAACACAAAATTGCATCGGAATTAAATACAAAGGGCACAATGCCGACTTAAGGAAAAGAAGTCTGACTCTTCTTACTGTCTGTGATTTGAACCATTCCTTAGACACTAGTTATAGATTCCGATGCTTCACTCCAGGTTTTCTGTATCCCTTGGACCTTCTTAGTAACGATGAAACACGGAAATTGCATCAGAATTAAATATAAAATGCACAATGATGACTTAAGTACAAGAAGACTGACTATTCTTACTGACTCTGTTTTGAACCATTCCTGTGACACTAGTTATAGATTCCGATGCTTCACTTCAGGATTACCGTATCCCTCTGACCTTCTTATTGACTATGAAACACAGAAATTGCACCGGAATTAAATACAAAAGGCACAATGCAGAATTAAGTACAAGATGATTGACTCTTCAAACTGTCTACGTTTTGAACCATTCCTGTGACACTAGTTATAGATTCCGATGCTTCACTCCAGGTTTACTGTATCCCTTGGTCCTTCTTATTGACGATAAAACACAGAAATATCATCGGAATGAAATACGAAAGGCACAATGCCGACTTAAGTACAAGAAGAGTGACTCTTCATACTGACTATGATTTGAACCATTCCTGTGGCAC